>NC_057734.1:14326569-14349170 GCF_004010195.1 Chiloscyllium plagiosum
GCTTTTCCAGCAACACATTTTCAGTTTTGAGAGGGATGTACAAGTTACAAGTAAGGCCATCATTTGTTGCCCTTCTCTAACTTGATGGAACTGACTAGCTTGCTGGGATATTGCAGGGAACATTTAAATGTCAGCTTAGAGTCCAGAATCACATGTAGGCCAGAAGAGATACGACAATAAGCAATAGTTTGATCATCACAAATACCAAATCAGGCATTCAATTCCATATTTTAAATTTCAAAAGCAGTCATGGTGAGATTTGAAGACATGCCCCATAGAATGGCACAGCTCTGGATCATTAGTTCAAGGTCACGACTATCACACTACCGGCTCCTCCAAATTATGCTGAAGGCATCATGGTAGGGACAGTATTCAAATTTCATTTAAGTTTCAGGGTCATAAAATTAATAAATAGGATGGGAATTTAGCATATATATGATTTCACATTGTCCAGGAAAGTGACAAAAACAGAATTGACCAAGGCATCAGAAAAGGATGTCTACCCATTTAGCTGATGTTAGTATATCCCTGGGAGATGGAATCAGGATAATTACAAGAGTGGTAGACATTTATGAACAAATAAATATGAAAATGAACCAGCTATGTTGATTTGGCAAATCAAATTTTTGTATTAATTGTATCTGTACACAAATCATTACATGGGCCAAGGCTGTGTTATTCTAAGATAATTTCAGAAATGTACTCAGTGAAGGAATAACAGAAATTTTCAACATAACACAAATTGTAGTGTACTGCTTACTTTTCAATTTTGACGCAACTGCTGGTGAATTGATTGAAAGGGACAGAATAACAGTAGCAGTTAATACCAGCCCATAAAAAGTCAGTTCATTTGTATGTAAAATATTACATTTAATATTGCTTGCAACACTCAAATTTTGAAGGAATGGAAAACAGATCTAATTCAAATTTTGTGGAACTATCTGGAATAGTTTTCTTTAACGTAAGTAATTGAAAGGTTTTTATGGACAATGAAGCTTTTATTTAACAAGACTTCATAGAAATCTCATAACTAGTGATAACTGTTCACTTTGCTGTAGGCCCTTGGTTGGGTTGTTTGAATAGTGACTAGATTAAGTGTGCTTCATATCTAGAATTAGTTAGGGAATATATAACCGGTGAGCAAGAGCTCAAATCATTTTCAGTAGAGTTCACTTGCTAAGTTCAGGTCGAAACCTGTTCATTCTCCAAAAATAAAAGTGGTTACATGATCTTCCCTATAGTGTATTTCCTGAGCAAGCAATGCCTACCAAAACTCCAGAGACAATCATGTGGGAGTTGTGACTCGATAACATATGCATCAGAGCAATAGACTTTTGAACATGCCAGACTTTATTCTTTTTGCCTTCAAGAATAACGTCATGGCCAGAGAGGTTTTCTTCTTTAAAATGTGAGTCTATGCAGCAAATCTTCTTTTGTTTATTTTTCTTTATTTCTTTCTTTCCCCTGAAGACAGTGGGTGTGTGCAGGTGTGTTTTGGGTTATTCCAAGAGATAAGTATTTATATTTTCATATTATGCACTGTGTATACAGAATACATAACTGTACAGCACAAGAATGGGCCCTTGGGGCCTCAATGTTGTGCCAAACATGACACCCAAGAAAACTCATTACTTCTGCTTGTCCTTGGTCCAAATCCCTCCATTCCTTGCATATTCACATTAGTCCCTTAAATGCCCCTATTCTATCTGCCTCCACCACCACCCCTGGCAGTGCATTCCAGACTCCTGCCACGCTGTGTTAAAAAAAACTTATCTCCTTTGAACTTTCCCCATCTCATCTTGAATGCATGCCCCCTAATATTAGACATTTCAACTCTTGGGGGAAAAAGATTCTGCTCATCAACTCGACAGATGCATCTCAATTTTATAGACTTCTATCAAGTCTCCCTCAGCCTCCACCGCTTCATAGAAAACAACCTGAGTTTTTCTAGCCTCTCCTTCTCATCCAGACAGCATCCTGGTAAATTTCTTCTGCATCCTCTCCAAAGCCGCCACATCCTTGTTTAAATGTGACGACCAGAATTGAACTCAAAACCTTAAATGTGGCAAACCAAAGTCTTACAAAGCTGCAACATGACATCCTGACTCATATACTCAATTCCCCAACCAATAAAGGCAAGCCTGCCATATGTCTTCTTTACCACGCTATCTATTTCAGTGGTCACTTTCAGGGAGCTATGGACTTGATACCTTTAGGCTCTGGGGTCTTAACCACTTTAATGCTCTCACACCCAACACCTCTTCATTCTTGATCTCAAAATGCCCTAGCATATTAGCATGCTCCACACACATTTCACCATCGGCCATATCCTTCTCCTGGGAGAATACCAATGTGAAGTACTCATTTTGGATCTCACCCACCTTGTCTACCTCTAATCACAAGTACCCTCCTTTATCGTTGAGTGGTCCTACCTTCTGCCTAGTTGTCCTCTTATTTTTAATGTATATATAGAATGCCTTGGGATTCTCTGTAACCTTACTTGCCAAGGTCATTTCATAGCCTCTTCTTGCTCTCCTAATTCCCTCCTTGAGTTCTTTCCTACTTTCTTTATATTTCTCATAGGTCCTGTCCAATTTTAGCTTCCTAAACCTTACATATGCTTCTCTTTTCCTTTTGACTAAATCCATAACCTCGCTCATTATCCAAGGGTCCCTCACGTTCCATCCTTGACCTTCCGTCTTATTAGAACATGCCAGTCCTGAACTCTGATCAGCAGGTCTTTAAATAACTCCCACACTCCTGTGCAATATTAATGCAATTTGCCATCACCCAATTTAGTACCTTCCCACAAGGTCCTAACTTATCCTTAAGTATCTTAAAACTTAAGGAGTTGTGATCACGGTTTCCAAATGCTCTCCCACTCAAAGGTCAGTTACCTGGCCAGGTTCATTAGCCAAAACAAGATCCAGTATGCCCCCTCCTCTAGTCAGACTATCCACATACTGTTTCAAGAAACCCTCTTGGATGCACTTAAATTCTTTCCTGTATGGGAAGTTCAAGTCACAACAATGACAACCCTGTTGTTATTGCATCTTCCCATAATCTGCCGACATACTCACTACCTAATCACTATTTACTGCACCTTTCTTGAATAAGTGTTGTTTTGATCACCAATAATTGTGTTTATTGCAGAAATGCAGTTGATAACCTGTTTAGATCAGGTTTTAAATAAAAAAAGATTACTTAATTGGCCATCTTGGTAACTAGCACAGCATTTTTGTTTTGTGACTCAGCAAGTAGTGGGGAAGTGCTTTCCTCCAGTCTTGATCACCAGACAAAGAAATAAAATCAACAGGCTGATTAGTTACACAATAGCCTGAGGCTCCTAGTCAAGCCCACATAGATCTCTTCAATGTTTTTACAAAACTATATCTTATTATATAATCGTGAAACTAAAGACACATTTAAGAAATAAAAATGTCACTCTACAAATAGAACATGGAGACAGAAACATATGAAGTAAATAGCATGGTCTATTAGAATCGGCAAATAAATGACAGGTTCATGTTTTTCATGGAATCTGCACTCAAGCTGACATTAACTTCAGACATAATTTGCCTTGATTTGGATGAAAAAGTCAGAAGAGGGAAAGAAAATAAGTGTCAACTTTTACCACAGCATCTGCTAAAGTTTGGCTTCTCATGCTACAGCATTCTACCATGCTATCAATTGGTAGTCAATACTGTATTTTGTTTGGTACAGTAAAGATTAATTTTATGCTGTAAAAATAATACCTGTTGCATTTTTTTGTATTCTCCAACCCTGGCATATGCCATGAAGAGGTGCGAGTGATACTCCTCACTGCTTGGGACTTTTCGCACAGCAGCCTCATACAGCTTAGTAACCAGCTCAGCTGAAAAATAAATTCAACATATCACAACTTCATACAAAATATGTACAGCAAATATTTTTATAGGGGATGGTAGCACAGTGCTAATATTACTGGACTAGTAACCTAGAGGTCTGGACTAAGATAGCTGAGAGACAAGCTCAAATCCCACTAAATGTTGCCTCACAGCACCAGGGTCCCAGGTATGATTCCAGCCTTGGGTGACAGTCTGTGTGGAGTTTGCACATTCTCCCCATGTCTGCGTGGGGCTTCCTCTGGGTGCTCTGGTTTCCTCCCACAGTCCAAAGATGTGCAGGTCAGGTGAATTGGCCATGCTAAAGTGTCCATAATGTTAGGTGCATTAGTCAGAGGGGGGTGGGTTACTCGTCAGAGGGTCAGTGTGGACTTGTGGGGCCGAAGGGCCTGTTTCCACACTGTAGGGAATCTAATCTAATCTAAATTAATTTAAGATGAACTAACCCACCAATCTAGAATAAAACACTAGAAACAGTTATGATGATTGTAAAATCTGATGCGTTTCTCCTTCAAAAGGAGAAGATTTGCTTTCCTCACCCAGCCTGGTCCAGAGACTCCAGACCGACAATAATAGCTGAAACACCTGAGGAAGCCAGTCAGCAACAACAGTAAGGGATGGACAATAAATGCTGTTTTTGTCAACAGTATATTCCAAATTCAAACAATAAAAAAGCAACTCAATTTTCTGTAGAAATAGCTCGAGATATTCAGCCAGTACGGATACCTATGTAATTAACACCTTTTAATTACGTGTTAAAAGGATAGTTTCGTCTTGTCCACTGTCTGTTAAGTACAGCAGATGCTAGCCAATAGGATTTAAGTGAAGCACAGTTACTTTCTCTCAATTTCCTTATTTCTTGGACAAGCCAAAAGGACCTGGACATAGCACACTAACATTGGGCATTGGATAAATTATAACAGACAACTATTTATTGGATGTCATTGCAGCAGATCGGTATTATCAAACAAGAGAGAGAGTAATTTCAGTTTAATTTTCAAATTTTTTCAGGAAAAAAATCCACAGGTCTCAGGTGGGTACATAAATTTAAGAAGGATTGTCAAATAGATTAATTTTAACTAAGCAGATATACAAGTAGCCCCTTTTCAGTCCTCTCTCCTCCCATTCTTCTGTGAGAACTTACGTCTGTGCATTTCACGATAAAGAATAGTGAGAGCTTGCAAAGAGTTGTCATCTGTGGGTTCAAGTGCAGCTACCTCCTGTGCCACAGCAAATGCCTCTTCTTGTTTGCCAGTCCGTTGCAACCCAATTGCTTTCAGGACCTAATTAGTCAGAACACAAAAGGAAATAAGTCTTCACAGCTGTCACTGGTATATTTTGCATATCGGTATCAATGAGTTTGGGAGAAAATCATGAAACATTTGACAATGCTTTGCAATTCTAACTCTGAGTGTTCTACACACCTTTATTGAGATAGGACTTTAAGATCTGGATTTTTTTTTCTTTAGATCTGAATGTTTTTCTTTCCTTTGGCTCTGTTTCTTTCATTTCTGCTGTTTTTTAAAAATTGTCTTTTGTAACCAAGATGGTGCTGGAGAATGACGACTGTATTGTATTCCAATACTTGAGTGCTTATGACAATAAAACTTAACGCTAATTCTAAAATTTTTAATTCATGACACTGAATTACCCCTCTTTGCAAATCTCTAACAAATCATAACATAAATGAGCGTTTACTCAAAATCAAATTTTTTCCAACATTTCTATAAGAAAAAGAGGAGAAAGAGTTATTCGGAAAGCATGTAGCATTTGCCATTGATACCCAAGGAGTCACACTGTTCATATTCTGTAACTTCAACATTAACCATGCCCATTACAATTTTAAGTAACAAAATGAAAGATTTTTATCTTCATGAAAACATGGATTCTGAAAGACTGCCTCGAAAGCAAACAATCAAAATATTAAGTGAAGTCTGAAAATGACAAGACAGCAAGAAATTGCAACATGATTAGGCTGTTTAGTCCTTCAAGCCTGCTACACCATTCAATAGAATTATGGCCGATCCAGCATTCCTCACAGCCACTTTCTTGCCATTTGCCAGTCACCCTCGATTCCCTCACTTATCCACAATCTATCTCAGCTTTCAATACACACAAGGACTTTGCCACCACATCTCTCTGTAGCAAAGAGTTCCAAAGATACTGAACTCTCTGAAAGAAGAAATTCCTCCTCATCTCAGTCTTAAGTTGACATGCTTCATTCTGAGACTATACCCTCTAGTCCTAAACTCTCAGAGGGGAAATATCCTCTGAGCATTTACCCTGTCAAACCCCTTAAGAATCCTATATATTGAGATCATCATTCATTCTTCTAAATTCCAATGAGTCCCAACTTGTTCGAACTTTGCTCATAAGACAATCCCTCCATACCAGGGATCGTTTTAGTGAACTTTCTCGAAACTGCCTTCAATGAAATAATACCTTTCCTTAAATAAAAAGGCCAAAACTGTTCACAGTACTCCAGGCGTGACCTCACCAACATCTTGCACAGTTGCAGTTTGACTTCCTGACTCTTATACTCCAACCCTCTTGAAATAAGGGCCAACATTTCATTGCCCTCCAGGTTACCTGCTGCACCTGTGTTCCTGCTTTCTGTCTTTCATACACAAGTACCCCCAAGTCCCTTTGCATTGCAGCTTTCTGTTTTTGTTTCCAATTTAAATACTACTGTTCTTTTATTCTCTCTTCTAAAATGAAGACTTCACATTTGCCCACATTATACTCCACATGCCAACTTTGTATCCATTTACTTTAACAATCAATCTCTCTCTCTCAAGTGTTTGTATCCATCTCACAATCTGCCTTGCCACCTATTTTAGCATCATATGCAAATTTTGCTTGAGTACTTTTACTTCCTTCCTCCGCGTCAGAGGTTTACAGTATTTGGCCCAATTTGTCCACGTTGCTCAGTTTTCACAAATAATCTAACCATAAATCCCTCCATACCTCTCCCATCCACGTACCTGTCCAAATGTTTCTTAAATGACAAAATTGTATTCACCTCCACCATTCCCTTTAGCAGCCTGTACCAGACACACACAACCTTCTGTGTTAAAATTGTCCCTCTGGATCCTTTTGCATCTCGCCCCTCTCACTTTAAAAGTATGCCCTCTAGCTTTTGACACCCATACCATAAGGAAAAACTGTTTGTTACCAACCTTATATATGCCTCTCATGATTTTACATACTTCTATAAGGTTACCCCTCAGTCTCCTACACTTCAGGAAAAAAGTTCAGCCTATCTCGTCTCTCCTTTTCACTCAAGCCTTCTAGTCCTGGTAGCATTCCAGTGAATCTTTTCTGCACTCTTTCAAGTTTAATAATATTCTTTCGAAAGTAGGGCCACCAGAACTGCAATAAATACTCCAAATGTGGCCTTACCAACATCTTGTACAGCTGCAACATGATATCCCCACTCCTATGCTCAGTGCTCTGATTGATGAAAACAAGCAGGCCAAAAGCTTCCTTCACTGCTCTGTCTACCCATGACTCCAGTTTCAAGAAGCAATGAACTTGTACCCTTAGATCGCTTGTTCTCTAACACTCTCCCGGTCCTTACCATTGACTGTGTAAGCCCTGCCCTGGTTTGACCTACCAAAATGCACAATGGAGTTTAATTTAGATAAATTGCAATTATCTAAATTAACTGCATCTGCCACTCCTCAGCCTACTGGCCCAGTTGATCAACATCTTGTTGCATTCCCAGATAACCTTCTTCAAGGTCCACTATACCACCAGTCTTGGTGTCAGCTTCAAACTTACTAATCGTACTTCCTAAATTCTCATTCAAATCACTTGTATAAATGATGAACATCAGTGGACCAACCAACAATCCCTGTGGCACACCACTGGTCACAGGCCTCCAGTTTGAAAAGCAACCCTCTATCAATGGCTTCTACCTTCAAGCCAATTTTGTATCCAATTGGGCAGCTCTCCTGGCTAATAAGATTTAATCTTACTCAACAACCCATCATGTGGTACCTTTCAAAGGCTTTGCTAAAGTTTATGTAGACAACATCTACTTTCTTGGTCACTCCTTCAAAAAAACTTTCATCAAATTTGTGGGGCATGGCTTCCCACACTCAAAGCCATGCTGACTAACTGAAATGAGTCCTTTCCTCTCCAAATGCCTGTAAATCCTGACTCTTAGAATCGCCTCAGACGTTAGGCTGACCAGTCTAAAGTTCCCAAATATTTCCCTGCAGCCTTTCTTAAATAAAGGCACAACATTAGGTACCCTCCAATCTTCAGACACTCCATCTGTGGCTGACGATAATACAAATATGAGCTGAAAAATGTGTTGCTGGAAAAGCGCGGCAGGTCAGGCAGCATCCAAGGAGCAGGAGAATCGACATTTTGGGCATAAGCCCTTCTTCAGGACCTTCCTGAAGAAGGGCTTATGCCCGAAACGTCAATTCTCCTGCTCCTTGGATGCTGCCTGACCTGCTGCGCTTTTCCAGCAACACATTTTTCAGCTCATATTTGTATTATCGTCAGCCACAGATTTCCTGAAGAAGGGCTTATGCCCAAAACGTCGATTCTCCTGCTCCTTGGATGCTGCCTGACCTGCTGCGCTTTTCCAGCAACACATTTTTCAGCTCTGATCTCCAGCATCTGCAGTCCTCACTTTCTCCCAGTTGATAATACAAATATCTCCACCGGAGGCCCCACAATTTCCTCTCAAAGTCCTGGGATACACTTCGGCAGGTCCTGGAGATTCATTTACCTCGATGCGTTTTACAACTACCAGCACCACCTCTTCTGTAATGCGCACTCACTTCAAGACATCACTATTTTTCTTCCCCAAGTTCCCAAGCATTCATGCCTTTCTCAAAGTTAAAAATGCGGAGAAATATTCATTTAGGATCTCTTGTGGCTCTGCACATAGATGACTTTGTTGATCTCGGAGAGGCCCCATTCTCTCCCTTGTTAATTCTTTTGCCCTTCATTTACTTAGAGAATCCCTCTAGATTCTCTTTTACTTTATCTGCCATAGCCATCTTGTGCCCCCCCTTAGCCCTCCTGATTTTTCTCAAGTGTACTTTGACACCCTCTATGCTCAAGGAATTCACTTGATCCCAGCTGCCGATACATATCCTATGTTTCCTTGTTTTTCTTGACCAGGACCCCAATAACTCTAGTCATGCAGGGTTCTCCAATCCTGACAGCCTTACCCTTCACTTGAACAGGAACATGCTGGCCTTGAACCCTCATTAACTCACTTTTGAAAGCCTCCCACCTACCAGGTGTTCCTTTGCCTGCAAATAGCCTTCCCCAGTAGTATTTGAGAGTTCCCATCTAAGACCATCAAAACTGACCTTAGCCCAAATTAAAACTTTAACTTATGGACTAGGCCTATCTTTTTCCATAGCTGCTTTTAAACTAATGAAATTACGGTCACTGATCCCAAAGAGCTCCTCCACTAACATTTGCATCACTTGCCCTGCCTTATTTCCCAACAGCAGATCAAGTTTTGCCCCTTCTCTAATAGGGCCATCTGTGCAAGAAATTCTTCCTATCCACACTTAAATTTATCTCTATCCACATCCTTAACACTATGATAATCCCAGTCGATGTTAGGAAATTGAAAATTCCAATATTGTAACCCTATTATTCTTGCAGCTCGCTGCGGTCTCCTTAGATATTTGCCCCTCATATCCTGCTGACTATTGAGGGGCCTATTGTACAATGCTATCAAAGTGATCTCCCGTTTTATTTCTCCGTTCTACTCATACAGACTCGGGAACAAACCCTCAAGAATGTCTTCTCTCAGTACTGCCAGGTTGTTCTCCCGAATCAAAAATACAACTCCTCCTCCTCTCTTATTTCCCCTTTTATCGTATCTGTAGTATCTGTATCCCTGAACAGTAAACTGCCAGTTTCTGTATTTCCCCATAATATCCCAGTTCCATGCATCCATCCATGCCAGAGTTAATTTGCCTTATTTGTTAAGCTCTTGCACTGAAACAAATGCAATTTAACCCAGCTTCCCTTGCCCTTGTACTGTGTCCATCTCTACTCTGACTAATACCAGGATTACAAACACTGCCTTTACTACTTCACTTGCTCTCATTAACCCCTGTATTGTCCTCAAGCTACTCTTTCATCTCCTTTCTGCTTTGGATCTCACCCCAGTTATACTAGTTTAAACCTCTTCAAATCGGTCGAGCAAATCTCTCTGCCAAGATATTGGTTCCCTCTCTACATCAGGTGCCACACATGCCTCTTGCACAAGTACCTTTACATCAATCATCCAACAATGTGAATTCCTGTCCCCTGCATCAGTTCTCAAGCCAGGCATTCATCTCCCAAATCCTCCTATTCCTACTCTCACTAACACGTGGACATACTAATATGTATTGTAAACAACTGCAGTCCTAGTACTGATGTGTGAAATTCTTCTTGCAAAACAGAAAATGAACCCCATATACCCACTAGCTGTTTTCCCGGTTGTTAGCCAAACATATTCCAATCTTTCCTGATTAATAACTGACTTCTATATGAACTGTGAACTTGCCTTTGTCTAACAATCATACTTTAGCCCCTCAGAAGGGCATAACTTCACGAATGGAATGGTGAAATCTGTACTTAGTGGGGCAACACTTTCATCATGATCAGACAGATTTGACTTATCATAAAATTACAGAAGACCACGTGGTTTTGATATTACTACACGTTGTACACCAATAAATTAGAATTCAACAGTTGAATGATTTACTGCCTTTTTAATCTAGAAATAACCAGACTAAATATTGAGAATAATCAGAAACATGTCACTTCAAGTGAAACTTGCAATTGACAGCAGAACTATTTAGACCTATGCACTGTTGGGAATACTCATGCACTGCTTTTGAAGGGAGGGCTAACTTTACAATTACTATTACAATCATATCTCAAACTATAACTGTGAGAGGTAATTTCGGTTTAAACTTTAAGATGTGCCTGGACCACAGACTGATCTATAATAAAAGACAAAACCTTTGTTTCTTTTCTAACAACCATTTTATATACTCAAAAGTAGAGTAGTTTAAATTGTGCAGAATGCTGACAATTTGTGAGCGATAGTAAAAACAAGCAGGCTCTTGATTAATGAAGCCATTCACACAGCAGAGAAGGATGAGTCCTTGGTTGATAAGACTCCAGGATGGGAGGACGACTTGAGACATCTGTTTCAGATTAAAGCCTTTGACTGATAAGACTACAGGGTGAGAAAAACAACAAACTTTTGGAGCCTTTTGTTGCAGACTTTGTGATAAAAATAATGATGTTTTTAAGAATGTGAACCTCATGGCTTGTTGGAGCCAAGGAGAGGAGGGACTTGTCCTATATATAATGGAGACTTTGTAAGCCTCAGCGCGCCTTTTCTTTAAGGGTGCCCGACTCTGCAGACTTGACTTGTTAATAAAACTTTGTTTTCCTGAATTTGTCTAGAGCGATTATTGAGAAGCGATTTTCGTTTCTAACAATAACCATGAAAAAGGTTACATATTGCACTCCAATTTAGAAAACTAATGTTATGATTGCTTACCTTTGCACAGTGAAGGTCCCTGTGTTTTTTGAGCAATTTGTCAGCTTGCTGTATAGCCATCTTGTTATTGCCATTGTCCAGATAATCTGTGCAAAAGATACAATGTATAACTTTTCCTAAAACTGAGGTAAAAAGGTAGGGTACAATGTTTCTATTGAAAATAAAAAGAAGTGTCAAAACTAATGCAGGGCCAAATACACTAGTATTTTGAATGTCACTGAAGTATTGAAGGAAAATGCACACCATTCACATCAAGCACATGAGAACACCCAACCGTTGTATAATGCGTTAAGCTCTGAAAAGATTAATGCTGACAAATGCATTAAAGCACGACCCAAAGAATATATTATGTGAACTTCAGAAGACTAACAACTGAGGACCTTGAAAGAAATAGACCTACTCTCCAAGTCTACCTTAGTCTTTGTAATAAGCTCAGACCAAAATAACTTTCATTCAACAGTTATCAAAAAATAAACCATTGTTTGATTAAGACAACAGCCTCCTCTCATTAGACTACTTGATCGTTTTCCTCGACCAAGCACACCCAGTAAATTCCGCCCTAAAAGGAGGATAGCAACAGCAAATCTACCTATTGCTTTATTGGGGTGCGGGTGTCAACGGTGAGGTCAGCATTTATTGAAGACCACCAATTACACTCGATAAAGTGGTAGCCTTCTTGAACTGCTGCAGTCCTGGAGGTACAGGGATACCCACAGTGCTGTTATGAAGCAAGTTCCAGGATTTTCACCAGTGACAATGAAGAAATTGCGATATAGTTACAAGTCAGGATGGTGAATGATTTAGGAGGGAAATTACAGGTTGTGGCATTCTTGCAGAAGTGATGGCATAATAATATCACAGGACGAGTAATCTATAGCCCCAGGCAAATGTTCTGGGAACATGGGTTTGAATCCCATCATGGAAGATGATGATAAAGTAAAAGGAATCAAAAGGTACCCAAATGACAGCCATATAACCACTGTCAATTGTAGAACCCATCAGGTTTCACAAATGTCCTTTTGGAAAGGAAATTTGTTAACCTTACCTGGTCTGACAGATGTGCGGCCCTAGCCTTCCATCAATGTGGTTAACTCCCCTCTGAAATGGCTGAGCAAGCCATGGAGTTTATTAAACTCAAAGATTTTACTGAACCTTTTGATGACAATACCTCACACAAGAGCAGTGGTTAGGATACATTATACAACAGTAGTGTTTGATGCCAATGCTGACTCCTATAATGCTGTAGTTACATTCCCATGTGATGTTGTGTTAGAGAAAATTGCACAATAGAAATAATGGGGCCTATTGGAAAAACAGGGTTGGGGCAAACCACCAAAAATATCAGTAAAAATCCAAACAAAAAGTTAGCTTAACACAAATGATAGCACAGTCCAAGTAAACTTTTAAATATGTTTCAACAAAATAATACAGTAAATTTAACATTTTAAGGGTTTCTTGAATTAAACAACATCCTGTTCTGAAATTTGCTGGCACTGGTCTGGCTGCTGAATTCAATGCTATTATAGCTCCGAACTTTGATTTCCAGCTAAGTAGTCACAGTGTCATAGAGATGTACAGCAAGGAACCTGTCCATGCCGACCAGATATCCCAACCCAATCTAGTCCCACCTGCCAGCACCCGGCCCAAACCCTTCCTATTCATATACCCATCCAAATGCCTCTTAAATGTTGCAATTGTACCAGCCTCCACCACTTCCTCCGGCAGCTCATTCCATACCCGTAACACCCTGTGAGAAAAAGTTGCCCCTTGGGTGTCTTTTATATCTTTCCCCTCTCACCCTAAGCCTATGCCCTCTAGTTCTGGACTCCCCGATACCAGGGAAAAGAATTTGCCTTTTTACCCTATCCATGCCCCTCAATTTTGTAAACCTCTATAAGGTCACCCCTCAGCCTCCAATGCCAGGGTAAACAACCCCAGCCTGTTCATCCTCTCCCTATAGCTGAAGTCCTCCAACCCTGGCAAACTCCTTGTAAATCTTTTCTGAACCCTTTCAGGTTTCACAACATCTTTCCGATAGGAAGGAGACCAGAAATGCTGCAATATTCCAACAGTGGCCTAACCAATCTCCTGTACAGCTGCAACATGACCTCCCAACTCCTGTACTCAATACTCTGACCAATAAAGGAAAGCATACCAAATGCCTTCTTCACTATCCTATCTACCTGTGACTCCACTTTCAAGGAGCTATGAACCTACACTTCAAGGTCTCTTTGTTCAGCAACACTCCCGAGGACCTTACCATTAAGTGAGTTTTGAGAAGATTTGTAGCTCAGGTTGAGGTTTTGGATGTAGGTATGCTTGGTGAGCTGAAAGGTTCATTTCCAGATATTTCATTACCTTTCGAGTGGACTTTAGTGGACTTTATGCAAAGCAATGCTGAAAACTTCCTGCTCTCTATTTATATGTTCGGGTTGGTGATGTCATTTCCTGTGGTGAAGTCACGTCCTGTTCCTTTTCTCTGGGGGTGTTTGTTGATAGAGTTCTGGTTGGAATGCCATGCTTCTAGGAATTCTCGTGCATGTCTTTGTTTGGCTTGTCCTAGGATGGATGTGTTGTCCCAGTCTAAGTGGTGTCCTTCCTCATCCGTATGTAAGGATACTAGTGAGAGAGGGTCATGTCTTTTGGTGGCTAGTTGGTGTTCATGTATCCTGGTGGCTAGTTTTCTGCCTGTTTGTCCAATGTAATCTTTGCTACAGTCTTCGTATGGTATTTTGTAAATGACGTTAGTTTTGCTCATTGTCTGTTTAGGGTCTTTCAAGTTCATTAGTTGCTGTTTTAGTGTGTTGGTAGGTTTGTGGGCTACCATGATGCCAAGGGATCTGAGCAGTCTGGCAGTCATTTCTGAGATGTCTTTGATGTAGTGGAGAGTGGCTAGGGTTTCTGGACACGTTATGTCAGCTTGTTTGGGTTTGTTGCTGAGAAATCGGTGGACTGTGTTCATTAGGTACCCATTCTTTTTGATCACACGGTACAGGTGATTTTCCTCTGCTCTGAATAGTTCCCTTGTGCTGCATTGTGGTGGCTCATTGAAATAATGTTCTGATGCAGCTTTGATTGTGGGTGTTGGGATGATTGCTTCTGTAGTTTAATATTTCGTCTGTATGTGTTGCTTTTCTGTAGACGCTGGTTTGAAGTTCCCCATTGGCTGTTCGCTCTACTGTGACATCTGGGAATGGCAGTTTGTTGTTGTTTTCTTCCTCTTTAGTGAATTTTATGCCAGTAAGGGTATTAATGATGGTCTTGAAGATTTCCTCTAACTTGTTTCGTGATGACAAAGGAACCAGAGTTTGGGTTGGATGGTAGGCAGAGCTATTTGTTCAAGTCTCTGCATTACTGCCTCTGCTAAGAACCCTGATATTGGAGATCCCATGGGTGTTCCATTGGTTTGTCTCTAAGTTTTGTTGTTGAAGGTCAAGTGGGTGCTAAGGCATAGGTCCACTAGCTTGATGATATTCTCCTTATTGATGAAGTTAGTGGTGTTTGGTGTCTGTATCTTTGGGTCTTCTAATAGAGTAGTCAGTGTTTTCTTGGCCAGGTTAATGTTGATTGAGGTAAACAGGGTTGTTACATCAAAGGAGACCATTATTTCATCCTCTTCTAGCTTAGATAGATGTGTCCACCAGGATACATGAACACCAACTAGCCACAAAAAGACATGACCCTCTCTCACTAGTATCCTCACATATGGATGAGGAAGGACACCACTTTGACTAGGACAAGCCAAACAAAGACACGCACGAAAATTCCTGGAAGCATGGCATTCCAACCAGAACTCTATCAACAAACACATCGAGTTAGACCCCATCTACCACCCCCTGAGAAAAAGAACAGCAAGTGACTTCACCACAGGAAATAACATCACCAAAGGAAATGACATCACCAACCCAAAGAAACCCAAACATATAAATAGTAAGCAGGAAGTTTCAGCATTGCTTTGCATAAAGTCCACTGAAGATGTTACCTAGTAAGGTAATGAAACGTCTGGAAATGAACCTTTCAGCTCAGCTCGCAAACCTACATCCTTACTATTAAGTGTATAAGTCCTGCTAAGATTTGCTTTCACAAAATGTAGCACCCCGCATTTATCTGAATTAAACTCCATCTGCCACTTCTCAGCCCACTGGCCCACCTGGTCAAGATTGTGTTGTAATCGGAGGTAACCGTCTTCGCTGTCCACTACACCTCCAATGTTGGTGTCATCTGCAAACTTACTAACTGTACCTCTTATGCTCGCATCCAAATCATTTATGTAAATGACAAAAAGTAGAGGACCCAGCACCGATCCTTGTGGCACTCCACTGGTCACAGGCCTCCAGTCTGAAAAACAACCCTCCAAAAAGTAGTGGACCCAGCACTGATGCTTGTGGCACACCACTGGTCACAGGCCTCCACTCTGCCACTCTCCAGCATCACCCTCTGTCTTCTACCTTTGAGCCAGTTCTATATCCAAATGGCTAGTTCTCCCTATTCCATGTGGTCTAACATTGCTAACTAGTCTACGATGAAGAACCTTGTCCAATGTCTTACTGAAGTTCATATAGATCATGTACACCACTCTGCCCTCATCAATCCTCTTTGTTACATTTTTAAAAAAAACTCAATTAACTAAGTGAGACACAAACTACCATGCACAAGGCTATGTTGGCTATCCCTAATTAGTCCATGTCTTTCCAAACACATGTAAATCGTGTCCCTCAGGATTGTCTTCAACAACTTGCTCACCACTGATGTCGGACAATCCCAGTCGATCTTTGGAAAATTAATATCGCCTACCACTGCCACCCAACTATTTTTACAGATAACTGAGATCTCCTTACAAATTCATTTCTCAATTTCCTGCTGACCATTCAGGGGTCTATCACCCAATCCCAATAAAGTGATCATCCCTTTCTTATTTCTCAGTTCCATTCAGATAACTTCCTTGGAAGTATTCCCAGGAATATCCTCCCTAAGTACAGCCGTAATGTTATCCCTAATCAAAAACATCACTCCCCTCCTCTCTGGCCTCCCTGTCTATCCTTCCTTTGACATCTATACCTTGGAACATTAAACTGCCAGTGTTGTCCATTTCTGAGCCATGTCTCCATAATTGCAATGATATCCCAGTCCCATGTTCCCAACCATGCCCTGAGTTCATATACCTTACCTGTTAGGCCTCTTGCATTGAAATAATTGCAGTTTAATTTGTCAGTCCTGCCTCATTCACTGTTTTGTTCATAACTGCCCTAACTGGTTGGCTTGCTTATTTTCCCAATGGTAGCACTCTGAGACTAATCGCTTTCATCTCTCTTTCCCTGGATCTCATCTTCTGCCAACCCACCACTTATTGATTTAAATCCTCCCAAGCAGCTCACGCAAATCTCCCTGCCATTATATTAGTCCCCTTCCAATTTAGGTGCAATCCGTCCTTCTTGTACCCCAAAAGAGATTCCAATGATCCAAAAATGTGAATCCTTCTCCCATACACCAGCTCCTCAGCCATGAATTCATCTGCTCTATCCTCCGATTCTTCCTCACTCACTCGTAGCACTGGGAGTAATCCAGATGTTACTCACATCATAATGCAGATAAAGACATTCAACCAATAGGATTTCTCCTCAACAAACTTATTCCCAAAAACATTTTCAAGGAGAAAGAGAAAATGCAGCAAGTTTTCTTTTGGCGTGAGTAAAATCTCTTTTTCGAGGGCGTGGCTTAAGTGTTGGAATGCCCCAAACAGCTGGAGGTTTTAATGGGTCTCGGGTTTCAGAGAAAATGAGAGGTCAAGACTCTCAGATTTTCCTTCCAGCTCTTTACACAGGTTTGGCTCTATACCATCAGTGCTTACATGTACCCATTCTTTCGGTCAAATCCTTCAGATTTAGTCAGGACAAATTCTTTCATCTCAACAAAGCTTCATGATTGTGCTTATTAAATACACCTGCTGAAAATTCTTATTACTGTTGAGAGTCATAGAACTGTACAGCATGGAAATAGACCCTTCAGTCTGACCTGTCCATGCCCACCAGACATCCAAAATTAATCTAGTCCTAATTTGCCAGCACTTGGCCCATGTACACACCCAGATTCCTTTTAAATGCTGTAGTTGTACGAGTCTCCACAACGTCCTCTGGCAGCTCATTCCATATGAGCCTCTGCATGAAAACATTGCCCCTTTGGTCCCTTGTAAATCTTTCCCCTCTCATCTTACACCCATGCCCTATCGGTTTGCACTCCCCTACCCTGGTGAGAAGACCTTGTCTATTTACCCTATCCATGCCTCTCATGATTGCTCCAGGGAAAATAGCTCCAGCCTATTTAGCCTCTCCCTGTAGATTCAACTCTCGCAACATCCTTGTAAATCTTTTCTGAACCCTTTCAAGTTTCACACCATCTTTCCGAGAGCAGGGAGACCAGAATTGCATGCAGTATTCCAATAGTGGCCTAACCAATGTTCTGTAAAGCACTAACATGCTCCTACACACAATGCACCGACTAATAAAGGTAAGTATACCAAACACCTTCTTCATTAACCTGTCTACGTGCACCATCACTTTCAAATAACAATGAACCTGCACACTTTTTGTTCAGCAACTGCCCAGGTTGAACATGATAATTTGCCTTCTACCTCTTTTTTTGGCTTGCAAAGAGAAGGCAGCACATGATGAGGAGGAGGAAGAGAGAGGGTCATTCCCCCACATCAACACCAGATAAAGAAAATGAAGTTGCTTCTCTTACCTGTCCTGAAATATACTAAGTAATACTACTGATATTCTTTCTCGGTAGATATCAATTTAAATCTCATTTAGAAAGAAAAATCTGAGTTAATGCCACTGACTCTTTTCAAAAAATGAGCTCCTGACTGGCAGAGTCACAAAGATTCTTAAAATGGGAGTAAGGGGAGAGAAACACAAAATTGCATGAAAGCAAGCTCAAAGATTGTTTGCAGGGGTCCTCACCTGAAGTGCTCCTTCTTTTTAAAATTAAGTATGAACACTTCAGTCATATTTTCAGTGTCTCCTATGCATTCTACTTGATTAAACTACACATCAGCTTTTACAGAAAATTAACTCTCCTGGTACCACCGTATGTTGAAATTCATAAAGCTACTACAATCAACATGCATGATCATTTATATTTTCCCAAAAGAAACCAAAAAAAACTACAGATGCTGGAAATCCAAAAGAAAAACAAAAATTGCTGGGAAAACTCAGCAGGTTTGGTAGTATCTATGGAGAGAAAGCAGAGTCAATTTTTTGAAACCAGTGACCTCTCTTCCGAAGGGTCTCTCCACAGATGCTGCCAAACCTGCTGAGTTTTCCCAGCAATTACTGTTTTTGTTTCTTTTTTTACCAACTTATTTAGATAAATGGCATCTGTCACAAATTATCAGCAAACCATTCACAACACATTTTTAAAGTACATTTAAAAAGTATGCCTAAAACTTGTTGAACTCATACAATGTAGATTGACTTTTATGACCTTCCAAAATTCTAGACACTTGCAAGAGGATCACCATTTTATGCTTGACCTTCTTGTCACTGTGAATGCTCTACGATGTCATGCATGTGTGCACAGAAAAATCATTAGGTCCCACCAACCACATGAAGTCGGATTCAAAACTAAATAAAAACATGTGAGCTCTTCCAGTGATTTAATGGGCAACATGACATTTATGACAAATGATTCACTGGGTGTGGAAGTATCATAGAGATCAGAACTGTTAATTGTTCTTGGCAAAGACAGTGGTTAGATCAAAACTGAGCTGAACATATTGAACAAAATTTCCCAGACAGAGAGGTATAACTCAAAAAGGCATCCCATCTCTCAAAGTACAACAGGCTTTGTCCCTCAAATTCTGAAATTATCATGTACAGTACCAATATATCATAAATCAAAGTGCTCACATCATGACAGTGACAAGTAGGTTAGACCAGGGAAACCCAGTGGATGTGGTCTATCTAGAGTTTCAAAAGGCCTTTGATAAGGTGCCACACGGGAGGCTGCTGAGCAAGGTGAGGGCCCATGGTGTTCGAGGTGAGCTGCTGGGATGGATTGAGGATTGGCTGTCTAATAGAAGGCAGAGAGTTGGGATAAAAGGTTCTTTTTCAGAATGGCAGCCGGTGACGAGCGGAGTCCCGCAGGGTTCGGTGCTGGGGCCACAGCATTATATATTAACGATTTGGATGAGGGAACCGGGGGCATTCTAGCGAAGTTTGCCGATGATACGAAGTTAGGTAGACAGGCAGGTAGTACTGAGGAAGTGAGGAGGCTACAGAAGGATCTTGACAGGTTGGGAGAGTGGTCCAGGAAATGGCTGATGGAATTTAACGTGAGCAAGTGCGAGGTCTTGCACTTTGGCAAAAAGAATAAAAGCATAGACTACTTTCTAAATGGTGAGAAAATTAATAAAGCCAAAGCACAAAGGGATCTGGGAGTGCTAGTCGAGGATTCTCTAATACATTTAAAAAGTATGCCTAAAACTTGTTGAACTCATACAATGTAGATTGACTTTTATGACCTTCCAAAATTCTAGACACTTGCAAGAGGATCACCATTTTATGCTTGACCTTCTTGTCACTGTGAATGCTCTACGATGTCATGCATGTGTGCACAGAAAAATCATTAGGTCCCACCAACCACATGAAGTCGGATTCAAAACTAAATAAAAACATGTGAGCTCTTCCAGTGATTTAATGGGCAACATGACATTTATGACAAATGATTCACTGGGTGTGGAAGTATCATAGAGATCAGAACTGTTAATTGTTCTTGGCAAAGACAGTGGTTAGATCAAAACTGAGCTGAACATATTGAACAAAATTTCCCAGACAGAGAGGTATAACTCAAAAAGGCATCCCATCTCTCAAAGTACAACAGGCTTTGTCCCTCAAATTCTGAAATTATCATGTACAGTACCAATATATCATAAATCAAAGTGCTCACATCATGACAGTGTGCTGAGCACTTGTGTCTTCATAACTGTCAAAAGCATTAATGTTTGATGTATAAAAATTATGCATGAATAGAATGATAAAGCAGAGCAGGAGATTAAATCACATTGCCTGAGCCATCTCATTCAAAGAGCGAGAAGATGTGAAGGGTTTAGAGGTTTATAGGCTAAATCCTGGAAAATTGGACTCGGTCAGATTCAGATGTCTGGTTGACGCGGATGGGTTGAACAGAATGCTGTTTCTGTACTATGTGACTCTATGACCTTATGACATAGGAAGAAAACTCAGTCACTCAGTCCACTGAGTTTGCTCCATCCCTCACTGAGATCTTCACAGATCTGATAATGCTCACTACCACTTTCCTGCCTTTTCACCATGATCTTGATACCCAAGCTAATTAAAAATCTGTCTATCTTAATCTTGAATATATGTCACAATCCAACCTTGACAGCCCTCTGTGGTAAAGAATTTCTCTTCATCTCTGTCTGAAATTTGCTACCTTTTATTCTGAACTTACGTCCTCCGGTCCTCGACTCTCCCATAAGGGGAAACAATCTGTCTACATCTACCCGATGAAGACCCTGAAGAATCTTGTATATTCCAAAAAGTGTTGACCAAATGGTTCTCCGTAGACCTGCAAATTTGTTCATGTATATAATTCTTCTTCAAAAGGTGGCATTAAATCTGCTTTAAATTAAAGGAAATCTTGTCAGAAGCATAACGTTTAAGTGTTGATCCTGGCAAAAGAATGGTAGGAATTGTGACTGAAAAGTTACACAACTGAAATGTTCGTTCTTTTTCTTCTAGCACTTAGAGCATTTTAAAAATATTATAATTGGTTTTGATCCTTCTTGCTTGATTCACTTTTACTGGTTCTGTTGAAAAGACTCGACCACAATGTTGTTGGGGAAGTTCTTCGGAGAAATGAAACCAATCAAATGAAAACCACTACTTGAAGACCTCTATTGTTAGAGAATTGAAAGGACATTTTTCCAGCAATACTCATGCCAAATCCCTCAAAAAAGTAGAAACAGGAGTGGGTAATTCAATGTTAATATGATTTGATCATGACTGATCTAATTATCTTTGTTTTTGTTGCATCTACCTCAATACTTTTATCAAAAATGGATCCTTCTATGACTAAAAATTTTCAATTGGCCCATCATCCATCGCTTACTGAGGGAAGACAATTCCTTATCACTAGTCTGTAAACAAATGCTTCTTAATTCAACCCCTCAATTGCTTAATTTTAGTATGAAGATTGTGCCAATATGTTTTGGATTCTAAAACAAAAGGAAGTAATTACACGTATCTAATAGTTTCATCATTATATACGCTACCATGAATGCAATCCAGGGCAAATGTAAGCCAGGTTAATACATCCAGTTTTCAAGAGTCATATTTTAAACACCAGTATAATTTTAGTCAATCTGCAATATACATTACCATTGATATACATATCCTGAGTTGTGGTCCTCAAAATAGAATGCAGTAGTCAAGGCTATACAACATATTTTCCCATTTTTATCCTAGCACTGGAGATGTTGTTGAACAATCCATTAGCCTTTTGAATACACTTTATATCTGTGCACTTATGTTCAAAATGTATAATTGGAGACCCAAATCCTTTTGCTCCCCTACACACATCAGTTTGTGGCAAAATGCTGCATAACTAGATGCCAGGGTGATTTATTTGCTGAGTAAGCTAGGAAGAAAATTTGAGAGATTCTTAAAAAGATTCCAATTAGACAATAGGTGCAGGAGTAGGCCATTCTGCCCTTCGAGCCTGCACCACCATTCAATATGATCATGGCTGATCATCCTTTATCAGTATCCTGTTCCTGCTTTATCTCCATAACCCTTGATTCCACAATCCTTGAGAGCTCTATTCAAATCTTTCTTAAATGAAACCAGAGACTGGGTCTCCATTGCCCTCTGGAGCAGAGCATTCCACACAGCCACCACTCTCTGGGTGAAGAAGTTTCTCCTCATCTCTGTCCTAAATGGTCTACCCCGTATTTTTAAGCTGTGTACTCTGGTTCGGCACTCACCCATCAGCAGAAACATGTTTCCTGCCTCCAGAATGTCCAATCCTTTAATAACCTTATATGTCTCAATCAGATCCCCTCTCAGTCTTCTAAACTCAAGGGTATACAAGCCCAGTTGCTCCAGTCTTTCAGCATAAGGTAATCCCACCATTCCAGGAATTGACCT
>NC_057734.1:14349707-14388852 GCF_004010195.1 Chiloscyllium plagiosum
ATTATGGTCACTACTTCCCAATGGTTCTTTCACTTCGAGGTCCCTGACCAATTCTGGTTCGTTGCACAATACCAGATCCAGAATTGCCTTCTCCCGGTCGGCTCCAGCACCAGCTGTTCTAAGAATCCATCTCTGAGGCACTCCACAAAGTCTCTTTCTTGAGGTCCAATACCATCCTGATTCTCCCAGTCTACCTGCATGTTGAAATCCCCCATAACAACTGTAGTAACATCTTTGCGACAGGCCAATTTCAGCTCCTGAGTTAACTTACATCCGACATCCAGACTACTATTTGGGGGCCTGTAGATAACTCCCAAGAGGGTCTTTTTACCCTTAGTATTTCTCAGCTCTATCCACACTGACTCTACATCTCCTGATTCTAGGTCCCCCCACGCAAGGGACTGAATATCGGCCCTTACCAACATGGCCACCCCACCCCCTCTGCCCGTCAGTCTGTCCTTACGATAGCACGTGTAGCCTTGAATATTCATTTCCCAGGCCCTGTCCACTTGAAGCCACGTCTCAGTTATCCCCACAATATCGTATCTGCCAATTTCCAAAAGAGCCTCAAGCTCATCTATCTTATTTCTAATGCTTCGTGCATTCATGTATAGTATTTTTAATTTGTTACTGCCCTCACCCTATTTCACTCAACCTTACAGCATGACCCCTTTCTGAGTTTTCTGCCTCATTGATACAGTTGTCTTTCTTGACTTCCCTTGTTCTAACTTTCCCACCAATTTCCTTCTTAAATATCCAGTTTGTCCCCTCCCCCCCGCTACTTAGTTTAAACGTAGCTGTGTTGCAGTAGCAAACCCGTCTGCCAGAATGCTGGTCCCTAACCTATTCAGGTGCAAACCGTCTCTCTTGTAGAATTTATGCTTACCACAAAACATACCCCAGTGATCCAAGAATTCAAATCCTTGCTTCCTGCACCAGTTCCCCAGCCACATGTTCAAGTCCATTATCTCCCTGTTTCTGGCCTCACCAGCCCGAGGAACTGGAAGCAAACCGGAGATAACCACCTTGGACACCCTGCTTTTCAGCCTTCTTCCTCGTTCTCTGAAGTCCCGCTGTAGTATGTTCCTCTTCTTCCCGACATCATTTGTGCCGACATGTACCACCACCTCTGGCACTTCACCTTCGTCCTTGAGGATTTCCTGCACTCTGTCTGTGATGTCTTTAACCCTGGCACCAGGAAGGCAACACACCATCCTTAAGTCCTGTCTGCTGCCACAAAAACCCCGGTCAGTTCCTCTCACTATGGAGTTTCCTAATACCACAGCTCTGTGCGATGTCTGACTCTTCTGCTCTGTCTCCACGCCAACTTTTGATTGACAGACCTGGCCGCCTCGCGGACTGGCAGTGTCATCTGTCTCTACAGTATCCAAAAGATTCAACTTGTTCCTGACAGGTACTTCCCCTGGGGTCTCTTGCACCTGTCTCCTCTCTGCCTTCCTCATCGTCTGCTCTCTTCTGGTACGATTGGTATAATAACCTCGCTGAAGGCCTTATCCAGAAAGATCTCGTTCCCTCGGATGAGCCTCAGGTCCTTGAGTTCTTTCATCAGTGAATTCTTTCTATGAAGCTATTGATAGAACTACAACAAAACATGGATTATTTTTGATCAGAGACATCTGGTATATCCACACAGCAGCTTCCTTCCTTAACTCTTGACTGCAGTCAAACAACTTCATGGCACTACAGTTAGTTCTTCTATAATGCGACGGTTGTGTTGTTGTGCAACCCCACGTTACAGAAAAAAAATGCTTTACCAACAGCGCTTTAGGCTTTGGCAATGTAATTTTGTTACAGCAAACACACATTTTAAAAGTTGGCGCTTTACAAATAGCATCCCTAATTGTCAGTTGTGTTACAGTGAATTCGCATTGAGGAAATGCGCATTATAACAGAACGAGCTGTATTAAGTTAGACAGTGATGTTGGAGCCATGCACAGACCAAATCCACTGATCCAATTTAATAACAACTTGCAATATGCAGCAAAAGGATTCAGTGTTCTATCTGCCATGGCTCCATTATCACCCTAAACTGTGCATCTCCTCGATCTCTTCCTTTAACTCGTTACAGCAGGTCAACTACTCAGTCTCTGAGCACTATCAGCCAGTCTGGCAGTATCTGTAGAAGGAAAGCAGAATTATGCTTCCAGTCCAGTCACCTTTCTTCTGAACTCAAAATTTTCAGTACCTCAAACAACTAAAAAAATCTCAATTACACAGAAAAAAAAAATCACACTTGCTAACTTTTGAACATTTCATTCATAAATTAAGGGAAGCAACTCTTGCCTCCACACAAAGCAAAAACTGGTGATTGTCAAATACTGAAGCAATATATTGATCCACCTAAGAAGCACAGCACACAGCCTTATATTACTAAGAATCAGAAAATCTAATCATAAGCCTCTTCTCTAAATTTGCAGGAAACTAGACCATCTAAAACCTACACTCAATTTTACAGAAGACTTATTTTGAATTTATTCCAGGAATGAATCAATTAGCTTTTTGGCAAGTCATTCAGCTCTTCTCAAATTTGTCTTCCAGTCTGAAGATGTGAAAATTTACAATCTTTATGTTAAGCAACCTGATCTGAACTCATTGCTTTTTGAGCCTGATGGATTAACAAAACAAAATGTGCAATATTAGGGTGCTGGTTGGAGGGAAGGGGTAGGCAAGGGGCAACAACAGCAATGGAGGAGAAGGGATGAAAAAAACATCCTTCCACTTCTGCAAAGAGCTGCAACAATTCCTTGAACATTGAGTTTCCTTTGAGTGTTAGGAGACCAGAGAAATAAGCAACAGCATGTCGACCACTGTCTCATATTTAAATATAACACTGATAAAATTACCTCATCTTTCAGAGATAATACTATATTTTTCCCTTCAGTACAAACTGTCAAAATGCCCTTTGGTGTCAAAATGAATTAATCTGAGCCCATTCTATTGTTTTGACGGCATACTTCCATTAACCTGTAAACAGAAGCACAGTGATTTTAAACAATAACAGTTATATTTTATAAGGCACACTTCTTAATCAGTAAAGACTCCTTTTGGATTGAAGTTCCTTCTTTAATTACCTAAAAGCATTCAAGTTGTGGTTGTGAACAAGTCAGTCAAAGCTCTACAAACCCACTCTAATTGAAAACAGCCATTTGAAAAATCTGTTCAATAAATATAGCCAGATGGTATTTCATATGCAGAAAGAAAACACACACAATCATACAGTAAACTCCCTCTATTGTTTGTGGGGCCTTGCTGTGTGCAGATCAGTTACCGATTTTCACTATATTACAACAGCAATAAGTAAAAATGTACTGTATTACTTGTAAAGCACAAAAGGGCCATGAAAGATGTTATATTATTCTTTCTTCTTTATTACCCATAAGATAAACATGTGTTTCTCTTACACAAAGCACAGAAATTGCTGGCGAAACTCAGCCGGTCTGGCAGTATCTGTAGAAGGAACGAAAAATTATGCTTCCAGTCCAGTGACCTTTCTTCTGAACTCAACATTTTCAGTGAAGAATGTTTGACCTGAAACATTGTCTGGCTAATCATGACCTGCTAAGAGTTCCCAGTATTTTCTGAACTGCTGTTTTGAATTTCACATTACTCAACTCAAAAATAACTGTTTAGAAGTTATTAATTTGGAAACCTTAAAGTTTGATGTCTCTGTTCTACAACCACTGCAGCAGTGTGAAATATCAAGAGTGCACAAGGAAATCTTGATTTCAAAACCACTTGGATCACTGGAAGTGCAACTTGGCTACAAAACTTTTATTTTTCATACATGGAGACTTTCTCAATTTAGGTTATGGCACTTCTGTAATACCGTTTAACTTTTGAATACGTACTGACAAACTGCTGCTACAGAGATATAATTAGATCCACATGTACCAATATATTCATGGATAAAACAGATTTTTTAAAAATAGTGAAAGTCCCGGTTTTATTACCTGTTGGGACAGATTCATATTCCTGTTTAAAGTCATAATTATAGAAAACAGCGTTCATTTTATAATCAGTTATTTGCTCAAGGACATTTCTGCCTGTCCTAGATCTACGAACCGGACCAGCAAAAAGAATGTACTGCATTACTCAAATATGGTGCTGGAAAAGCACAGCTGGTCAGGCAGTATCCGAGGTGCAGGAATTAGGATAAAGGGCTTTTGCCTGAAACATTGGTTCTCCTGCACCTCAGATGCTGCCTGACCTGCTATGCTTTTCCGGCACCACACTCTCGACTCTAATCTCCAGCATCTGCAGTCCTCACTTTCGCCCTGTATTACTCAGCATTTTAAATTCATCATAAATTTGAAAAACTGTTCTAAGCAGTCACATGTTCTAGAAGAAAATACTGAGACTAACAAAGCTTCAGTAGAGGTTCCCCTTTACTAGCTATTCAATTACAATATTAAAAGTGGAACTCAACTAATCTGGACTCCAAATGCACTTGTGAATAAAGCTCAAATTCCCCACGATCATTTATATTTTTTCTTTTCCAGTATTTACCAGATTTACTTTTGAAAACTACTGAATCTGTTCCTGCACTGTATAGTACAACATACAAATGCACTATGAAAATAAGGTTTCCTTAAGTTATCTGATTCTTTGTTTCACTTACCATAAATTTGGGTACACTGAATACTGATCAATTTAAAATGGGAAACAAGCCCTTAAGGTCTATCAAAATCACCTTGATCAAATCTCCCTTTAGCCTTTGCTTCATTATGGGAGAACCTTAATTTCTTCAAAATCTCCATTTCCTCAGTCTTCTCTAAGTTCCCAACATTGTTTCTATAGATAGAAGCACATAATTGGTCGCAATATTCCAGTCTGAATGTTTTATAAAGATTTGGCGGAACTTGATTGTTTTTGTCCTCCTCCATTTATAAAGTCAAGAATTTGATATGCATTTCCCGTGGTCTTCTCAACTTCTCTCTTACCAACTTTAAACATTTGTGTATGATATCCCCAAGACTGCATTCTTGCATTTCCTTTAAAAAGTTTTTAATTTAGATTTTATAGTGTACTATTTACTTTATATTGTGTCTCTTTTAAAGTTAATCACTTCATGTCTCTGCTAAAATTTCAAGTGTTATGATGCCTATTCTACAACGAGAAAATCTTTCTCAAGTACAGCCAGGAGGAGGATGCTCCAGAGATATCTCCTGTATCAACAACGGAGGCGGCGGAAGTGGGTACTGCAGATGCTGGAGATTAGAGTCAAGATTAGAGTAGTGCTGGAAAAGCACGGAAAAGCACAGCAGGTCAGGCAGCATCTGAGGAGCAGGAGAATCAACGTTTCAGGCAAAAGCCCGAAATCTTGACTTAGCAATGAAGGAGCCCAACACATCAACATAAAAGCTAAGACTGAAGATCCTACATTGATCTTTCGTCCAAAGTGTTGAACAGATAATCCATTGCGATCTCCTCCTCAGGTCACCTGTATCACCAATGCCAGTTTTCAGTCAATTTAAATAATTCCAAGTGACATCAAGAAACAGTTCGAGGCACTGGACATTTCAAAGCATATGAACCCCTGACAATATTCTGGCAATAGCACGCAAGACTTGTGGCTCCAGAATCATCTGTACAACCTTAGCCAAGCTGTTGCAGTTCCAACACTAACATTCTACGCATCAATGTGAAAAAGATCCCAAGTATGTCCTGTTCACAAAAAGCAGTACATATCCAACCTGGCAATTGCTGATGAGTTAAGGCTTGATCATCAGGAAAGAAACGGAAGGAGTCATCAACGATGCTATCAAGCAGCACTTGCAAAAGAATAAACAGTTCACTGATGCTCAATTTGGCTTCAGCCAGGGTCACACAGTTCCTTGGTTAACTTTTAATTAAGATTTCCTTAAGTTCATTACAGGTTTGGTTAAAACATGGACAAAAGAAATTAATTCCAGAGGTGAGGTGAAAGTGAGTGCTTGTGACATCAAGGCGACAATAAACCAAGAATCATATCGAGGAATCAAGTAAAATTAGAGTCAAATGAAATTTGGGGACCTCTCCGCTGACCGGAGCCATACCTAACACAAAGGAAGACAGTTGCAGTTGTTGAAGATCAATCATCTCACTTCAAGGTCATCACTGCAGCAGTTCCTTGGTGAATTTCCAAGGTACAACTACCTTCATCAACTCATCAATGACGTTCCTTTCATCACAAGGTTAAAGTGGGAATTTTTGTTGATGATGCCCGAAGGTCAGAATCATTCACAGACTCCTCAGATATTGAAGCAGTCTGTTTCCAAATGCAGCAAGCCTGGACAACATCTAGGCTTGGAGAATAAAGTGTTAAGTAACATTCATAAGTGGCAGGCAACAACTATCTCCAAAAGAAACTATATATCACGCTTGATACTTAATGGCATTGCCTTCGCCGAATCCCTCAATATCAACATCTTAAGAGTCACAAAGTCACAGAGTTACACAGCACGAAGCAGACCCCCTCAGACCAGCTCGTTCGCACTGACAAGCTATCCAAAACTGATCTAGTCCCATTTGCTAGCATTTGGCCCACATTCCTCTAAACCACTCTTAATCATGTACCCATCAGTTGCCTTTTAAATGTTACACTGTGCCTGTTTCCACCACTCCCTCTGGCAGCTCATTCTAGACACACATCACATTCTGCATAAAAAAGTTACCCCTCAGGTCAATTTTAAATCTTTCCCCTCTAGTTTTGGACTCCCCTACTCTGGGAAAATGACCTTGGCTATTCACTCTACCCCATACCTGTCATGGTTTTATAAATCTCTGTGATGTCACCCTTCAGCTTCCAAGACACAAGAGAAAAAATCCCGACTATCCAGCCTCTCCTTCTAGCTCAAACCCTGAAATCCCAGCAATGTCCTTGTAATCTTTTCTGGACCTTCTCAAGTTTAACAACTTTCAGGGAGAACAGAATTGAATGCAGTGTTCTAGAAGTGGCCTCACCAGTGTCTTGTACAGCCACAAAATGATGTCTCAACTCCTAAAATCAATGTTCTGACCAATAAATGCTAGCATGCCAAACATCTTCACTACCTGCTACGCCACTTTCAAAGAACTATGCATCCGCATCCCTAGGTCTCTGTTTGGCAATACTCCCAGGACCATACCATTAACTGTGTCCTTGCATAGTGGCAAGAGTGTACATCTACAAGATGCAGTGCAATAACTTACCAAGAATCTTTCAACAGCACTTTCCAGAACTGCAACTGCTACCATCTACAAAGACAAGGTGCGTGTCAGCACAACAATCTGCAAGTTACCCTCTAAATCACCCCACCTAAGATACTGGAGCAGAATTAGGTCATTCAGCCAACTGAATCTGCTCCACCATTGGATCATGGCAGATACATTCCTAAATTTCATTCTCTTGCCTTTCATCTTACCAATCAAGAACCTATCTCTGTCTTCACTATACTCAATGACTTGGTCTTACAGCCTTCTGCAGCAATCAGTTCCACAGATTCACTATCCTCCAGCTGAAGAAATTTCTCCTCGTCTCAGTTCTCAAGTGTCATTCCTTCACTGAGGTTGTGCCCGCAAGTCCTTGTCTCTACTACTGGAGAAAATATCTTCTTTATATCTACTCTAACCAGGCCTCTCAGTATTTAAGAGATTCCCCCCCTTCATCCTTCTAATCTCCATCGAGTACTGATCCAGAGTTCTCAATGTTTCTCATGTGAGGAGTTCTTCATCCCTGGAATTATTCTTGTAAACCTTCTCTGGACCTGTCCAATGCCAGCACATTGTTCCTTTGGGGCTCAAAACTGCTCATAATATTCCAAATGCAGCCTCAGCAGTACATCTCTCTTGAAATGCCCTCTTGAAATGAATCCTGACATTGCATTTGCCTTCCTAATTGTCAACTGAACCTATATGATAATCTTAAGAGAATCATCAACTAGAACTCCCAAGTCCCTTTATACTTCAGATTTCCAAAGCCTTTCCACATTTATAAAATTGTCTATGCCTCTGTTCTTTCTACCAAAGTGCATAACCTCACATGTTCCCACACTGAATTCCATCGGCCACTTCCTTGCCCACTCTCCTAGCTTGTTCAAGTCCTTCTGTGGACGCCTCCTCAACACCAGCTATTCTGCCATCTAGCTTTGTGTCATCTGCAAACTTAGCAACAATGGTAAAAACAGGGTAAAAACAATGACTGCAGATGCTGAAAACCAGATTCTGGATTAGTGATGCTGGAAAAGCACAGCAGTTCAGGCAGCATCCGAGGAGCAGTAAAATCGACGTTTCGGGCAAAAGCCCTTCATCAGGAATACAGGCAGAGTGCCTGAAGGGTGGAGAGATAAATGGGAGGAGGGTGGGGGTGGGGAGAAAGTAGTATAGAGTACAATAGGTGAGTGGGGGAGGGAATGAAGGTGATAGGTTAGGGAGGTGGGTGGAGTGGATAGGTGGAAACGAAGAGAGGCAGGTAGGACAAGTCATGGGGACAGTGCTGAGTTGGACGTTTGGGACTGGGGTGAGGTGGGGGAAGAGGAAAATGAGGAAACTGTAGAAGTCCACATTGATGCCCTGGGGTTGAAGTGTTCCGAGGCGGAAGATGAGGCGTTCTTCCTCCAGGTGTCAGGTGGTGAGGGAGTGGCAGTGAAGGAGGCCCAAGACCTCCATGTCCTTGGCAGAGTGGGAGGGGGAGTTGAAATGTTTGGCCAAAGGGTGGTGTGGTTGATTGGTGCGGGTGTCCCAGAGATGTTCCCTAAATCGCTCTGCTAGGAGGCGTCCAGTCTCCCCAATGTACAGGAGACCGCATCGAGAGCAACGGATACAATAAATGATATTTGTGGATGTGCAGGTAAAACTTTGATGGATGTGAAAGGCTCCTTTAGGGCCTTGGATGGAGGTGAGGGAGGCGGTGTGGGTGCATGTTTTGTAATTCCTGCAGTAGCAAGGGAAGGTGCCAGGAGGGGAGGGTGGGTTGTAGGGGGGCGTGGACCTGGCCAGGTAGTCACGGAGGGAACGGTCTTTGCGGAAGGCGGAAAGGGGTGGGGAGGGAAATATATTCCTGGTGGTGGGGTCCGTTTGGAGGTGGTGGAAATGTCGGCGGATGATATGGTTTATGGGAACTTCAGTTCCTTCATCCAGATCATTAAAGTACTACATGGATAGCTGTGTTCCAACACTGATCCCTCCAGAGCTGCCATCTTGAAAAAGACCATTTTATACCCTCTCTGCCTTCTACCAGTCAGACAATCCCCGAAATATGCCAGCACCTTACCCCCAACATCATGGGCTTTTGCTTTATTTAGCAGCCTCTTGTGTAGCACTTTCAAATGCCTTCTGAAACTCCAAACAGATCACATTCCCCTGGCTCTCCTTCATCTAAACATCCTTACTTGGAGCTATATCCCCTTTCAATCATTGTCATTAGATCCAAAATTTGGAATTCTTCTCCTAACAGCATCTTAGATGTCCCTATAAACCAAAGATAATAGCAGTTCAAGATGGCAACTTGCAACTACCTTCTTTGATTTCAGCAAGGCATTCGATAAGGTTCCCCACAGTAGGCTACTGTACAAAATGCGGAGGAATGGGATTGTGGGAGATATAACAGTTTGGATCAGTAATTGGCTTGCTGAAAGAAGACAGAGGGTGGTGGTTGATGGGAAATGTTCATCCTAGAGTCCAGTTACCAGTGGTGTACCACAAGGGTCGGTATTGGGTCCACTGCTGTTCGTCATTTTTATAAACGACCTGGATGAGAGCGTAGAAGGGTGGGTTAGTAAATTTGCAGACGACACTAAGGTCAGTGGAGTTGGGGATAGTGACGAAGGATGTTGTAGGTTACAGAGAGACATAGATAAGCTGCAGAGCTGGGTTGAGAGGTGGCAAATGGAGTTTAATGCGGACAAGTGTGAGGTGATTCACTTTGGTTGGAGTAACCGGAATGCAAAGTATTGGGCTAATGGTAAGATTCTTGGTAAGTGTAGATGAGCAGAGAGATCTCGGTGTCCAGGTACACAGATCCTTGAAAGTTGTTGCCACCCAGGTTGACAGGGTTGTTAAGAAGGCATACAGTGTTTTAGCTTTTATTAATAGAGGGACCGAGTTCCAGAACCGTGAGGTTATGCTAAAGTTGTACAAAACTCTAGTGCGGCCGCACTTGGAGTATTGTGTACAGTTCTGGTCACCGCATTATAAGAAGGTTGCGGAAGCTTTGGAAAGGGTGCAGAGGAGATTTACTAGGATGTTGCCTGGTATGGAGGGAAGGTCTTACGAGGAAAGGCTGAGGGACTTGAGGCTGTTTTCGTTAGAGAGAAGATGATTGAGAGGTGACTTAATACAGACATATAAGATAATCAGAGGATTAGATTGGGTGGACAGGGAGAGCCTTTTTCCAAGAATGGTGACGGCAAGCACGAAGGGGCATAGCTTTAAATTGAGGGGTGATAGATATAGGACAGATGTCAGAGGTAGTTTCTTTACTCAGAGAGTAGTAAGGGTATGGAATTCTTTGCCTGGAATGGTTGTAGATTCGCCAACTTTATGTGCATTTAAGTCGTCATTGGACAAGCATATGGACGTACATGGAATAGTATAAGTTAGATGGGCTTCAGATTGGTATGACAGGTCGGCGCAACATTGAGGGCCAAAGGGCAAGTACTGCGCTGTAACGTTCTATGTTCTCCAAGGCAATTCGGGATGGCCATTAAGTGCTGGCCCAACCAGTGATCCTTATATTCTCTGATTCCTTTTTAAAAGTCAGGGGATTTAATTTTTGAAGGATCTTTTAGATAGGTATTCAAAATAATAGGATAACTGTAGTCTACTTTAGAAAAAAGGGCATAAACTTAAGTTGAGGAGTAATTTTTTTTATGGAAGATCTAAGAATTTTTTTCCACTGAGTGTGGTAGAAATATGGAACATGCTGCTGGAAAGGGGAATGGAGGCAGGTATTCTCACAACATTTAAGAAGCATCTGGATGAGCACTTAAAATGCTTCTTCACAGTAGGCTTTGGACCAAGTCGGCCAATTTAAATTTTAAACTTAATGCTGATCACAGTCTGTGCACCTTCTCTGCTGCCGTAACATGGTATTATTTGCTCTGTTCTTTGTATGCACTTTGTATGGGCAATCTATACTGCATACAAAACAAAACTTTTCACTGTACCCAAGTACATGAGACAATAACAAATCGAATCAAGAGTGCAGGTAAACGGGATTAATATAGCTTGATGTCTGTGGTCAGCTGAAGGGCCTGTTTCCATGCTGTATGTTTCCATGACTACATTCTGTCCCAAATTGGAGATCAAACACTACCAAAACCAAAATCTTAAAAAGATTAAAACTCGACAGATAAAAAAAACTATAATCTAAATATCCAAACTACTTTACTATTCAACCTGTTCAGAGATGCTAATACACACCTCTGGAGCAAGTCAACTTGAATTTGAATATCTTGGTCCAGGGACAGGGACACTAATCACAACAGTCCCTCAGTTTCAATATTCATTTTTTAAAAATTAACTTGTTTTTCAAATCAACCTGTTCATAGATGTTATTACAGATGGGTGGAGCAAATGAGACTTGAACCCAGGCTCCCTAGTCCAGTGGTAAGGACACTCCAACTGCACAAGATGATCCTCTACCTAAACACCTTTAGATTAGATTACTTAGTGTGGAAACAGGCCCTTTGGCCCATGACCACATTGACCCTCTGAAAAACCCACCCTGACCCATTCCGCTGCATTTACCCCTTCACCTTACACTACGGGCAATTTACCATGGCCAATTCACCTGACCTGCACATTTTTGAACTGTGGGAGGAAACCGGAGGAAACCCACGCAGACACTGGGAGAATGTGCAAACTCCACACAGTCAGTCACCTGAGATGGGAATTGAACCCGGGTCTCTGGCACTGTGAAGCACTGTGCTAACCACTGTGCCACCTTTACATGCAACTTATCATCAACACCTGTTAGACCTAAGTACATTAGTGAAGCAATGACCAGAACATCTCTAGTATGAATACGCTACTGCAGCACATCTATTTCCTGCCAAAACAACAGAATATTCTTTAGTGATATTTCTGGTTAACAAAATGATTCATTTACAGTAAGGTTTTAAAAAAAATAATTTCAGTCAAGTAACATATAACTTAAAAACAGAACACAGCAAAACATTATTGTCAAATGTTCAACGTTAAAGCAAGCATGAGTGTTGAAATGCCACAATTAAATCAGTTATTTCCAGAAAAGCGCTAAGGTCCAACTACCACATAACTTGTTTCCAAGATGAGAAGCATCCTCAGGCGGCAAAGTTGCCGCTCCCAACCAAACTCCATGCAGTCTAGCAGTTTAGGTTAAAAAGATGACCCACCCAGATTTCCAACCAAAAGTTTGTCTCCACCAACACAACAGTGTTTCAGCTGCTATATCCCAAACGCCTCGCTTCCACCGTAATGAGAAATCAACAGGTTTCAACCGGAGACATGCACATCGCTCGACTTAACTACTGACAACCACAGACCCGCCTAAACAAACTTCTAAAAAACAAAGCTTTCTACGAGTTTAAAAAAAAATAAAACTTCAAAATCAAATGGACGCTGGACTATCAGTAACAAGCGTTCGATACCAGACTGGGCTCCTAAGTGCTGTGTAACTCGAGCTCGAGGATACATTTGCGGCCTACCAAGAGGCGGATTCGCGGTGTTAAATTAACAAAGCAACGTGTCTTTGAACAGCTTGAATTTTGTTACTGGTGTGTGAACAGATGAATGTTGCAAGCAAAACACGACGAATTAATTCGTTACCATAGATCGGACGCAACCTCCTGTCATTGGGATCTTGCACATGGCTACGTGCCGCCATGATGACTCTAAGCTCCTGCACATGCGCACACCCACCCGCTCCTCCGGCTAATGCGCATGTCTATTGCTGGACATGGTGCCGGCCCAGACACATGCGCAGTGACGTCCAACTTGTCAATGTTCATTTGTCAGCCGGAGGTAAGAAAGTTATATGGGTTTAATTTAGAATAGCTAACCCATCTTTTTCACTTTTAACTTTTCTTCTGTCCTAGCTTGCTATTTTTTTGTTGACCGTTTCATTATCTAAGGTATAGACAGGATAGATCGAGTGAATCCTTAGAAGGGTATAAAGGAAGTAGGAGTATACTTAAGAGGGAAATCAGGAGGGCAAAAAGGGGACATGAGATAACTTTGGCAAATAGAATTAAAGAGAATCCAAAGGGTTTTTACAAATATATTAAGGACAAAAGGGTAACTAGGGAGAGAATAGGGCCCCTCAAAGATCAGCAAGGCGACCTTTGTGTGGAGCCGCAGAAAATGAGGGAGATACTAAATGAGTATTTTGCATCAGCATTTACTGTGGAAAAGGATATGGAAGATATAGACTGTAGGGAAATAGATGATGACATCTTGCAAAATGTCCAGATTACAGAGGAGGAAGTGTTGGAGTCTTGAAACGAGTAAAGGTGGATAAATCCCCAGGACCGGATCAGGTGTACCCGAGAACTCTGTGGGAAGCTAGAGAAGTGATTGCTGGGTGTCTTCCTGAGATATTTGTATCATCGATAGTCACAGGTGAGGTGCTGGAAGACTGGAAGTTGGCAAATGTAATGCCACTGTTTAAGAAGGTCGGTAAAGACAAACCAAGGAACTATCGATCGGTGGGCTTGACCTCAGTGGTGGGCAAGTTGTTGGAGGGAATCCTGAGGGACAAAATGTACATGTATTTGGAAAGGCAAGGACTGATTAGGGCTAGTCAACATGGCTTTGTGCGTGGGAAATCATGTCTCACAAACTTGATTGAGTTTTTTGTAGAAGTAACAAAGAGGATTGATGGGGGCAGAGCAGTAGATGTGATCTATATGGACTTCAGTAAGGCGTTCGATAAGGTTCCCCATGGGAGACTGATGAGCAAGGTTAGATCTCATGGAATACAGGGAGAACTAGCCATTTGGATACAGAACTGGCTCAAAGGTAGAAGACGAAGGGTGGTGGTGGAGGGTTGTTTTTCAGAGTGGAGACCTGTGACCGGTGGAGTGCCACAAGGATCAGTGCTGGGTTCTCCACTTTTTTGTTATTTACATAAATGATTTGGAAGCGAGCATAAGAGGTACAGTTTGCAGATGACACCAAAATTGGAGGTGTAGTGGACAGCAAAGAGGGTTACAACAGGATCTTGACCAGATGGGCCAATGGGCTGAGTCGTGGCAAATGGAGTTTAATTCAGATAAATGCGAGGTGCTGCATTTTGGGAAGGCAAATCTTAGCAGGACTTATACACTTAATGGTAAGGTCCTAGGGAGTGTTGCTGAACAAAGAGACCTTGGAGTGCAGGTTAATAGCTCCTTGAAAGTGAAATCACAGGTAGGTAGGATAGTGAAGAAGGCGTTTGATATGCTTTCCTTTATTGGTCAGGGTATTGAGTACAGGAGTTGGGAGGTCATGGTGTGGCTGTACAGGACATTGGTTAGGCTACTGTTGGAATATTGCGTGCAATTCTGGTCCCCTTCCTATTGGAAAGATGTTGTGAAACCTGAAAGGGTTCAGAAAAGATTTACAAGGAGTTTGCCAGGGATGGAGGATTTAAGCTATAGGGAGAGGCTGAACAGGCTGGGGCTGTTTTCCCTGCAGCACCTTATAGATGTTTACAAAATTAGGAGGGGCATGGATAGGGTAAAAAAGGCAAAGTCTTTCTCTGGGGTTGGGGAGTCCAGAACTAGAGGGCATAGGTTTAGGGTGAGAGGGGAAAAATATAAAAGAGACCTAAGGGGCAACTTTTCCATGCAGAGGGTGGTACGGGTATGGAATGAGCTGCCAGAGGATATGGTGGAGGCTGGTACAATTGCAACATTTAAGAGGCATTTGGATGGGTATATGAATAGGAAGGGTTTGGAGGGATATGCCCTGGTGTTGGAAGGTGGGACTAAATTGGGTTGGGTTATCTGGTCGGCATAACGGGTTGGACTGAAGGGTCTGTTTCCATGCTGTACATCTCTATGACTCTATGACTCTTTCAGGGCTCTGTCTTCACCTCCTCCATTCCCCACCACCGCTTCAGGGGAAAGACCATGTTTTCCCCATCTACTAATAACTGTGGTGATGAGTCACCGAACCTGAAATATTATCTCTGCTTTCTTCCATCATATATTGCCAGACCTGCTGAGTTTCTCCGGCAATTTCTGTATTTGTGTCAGAACCTTCTTTTAGACTCATAGAGATATACAGCACAGAAACAAATTCTACAGTCCAACTTGACCATGCCGACCAGATATCCTAACCTAATCTAGTCCCATTTGCCAGCACTTGGCCCATATCTCTCTAAACCCTTCCTATTCATATACCCATCTAGATGCCTTTTAAATGGTGTAATTGTACCAGCTACCACCACATCCTCTGGCAGCTCATTTCATATACACTCCACCCTTTGCTTGAAAAAGCTGCTCCTTATAGGTCCCTTTTAAATCTTTCCCCTTTCATCATAAACCTGTGCCCTCTAGTTCTGGACTCTCTCACGCCAGAGAAAGAGACCTTGTCTGTTTACCCTATCTATGCCCCTCATGATTTTATAAACCTCAATTTCCTCAAACTTAGAAATTATATCCAGCTCTAATTTTGACAAAGACAAAACCCATAATGCAAAACATAATTCAATTGCCTTGTTTACTTTATGTGAATTTTCCTTGCATTTTCAGTTTAATATCCATCAACAAAGGTCAATCGTGAGTTTTAACATGGATTAAGGAGAAGAGGATGAGAATTTATTTTCACCCATTTGGGCCTCAGAATTCATTATTTGAAAAGTTGTCAAACGAGAAACTCTCATTGCATTTAAAAAATGCATAGATTTGCACTTGAAGTGCTACAAGTGCGAATGAGGATCAATTGCATTAAAACTGGATTATTATCTTTCAGCTGGCACAGACATAATAGACCAAATGATGTCCTTCGCTGCTGCAAATTTGTTATACTTTGGCTTGTTTTGTCTCCACCACAACTGTTGACTCTTTTGTTAGGTACTGTTTCAAGAGCTGTACATCACACAACGATTCTAAACTCTGAACTTGGCTGAGTTGTTAGCATCCTTATTTCTCTGTAAGAAAGCCTATGTTAATACTTTGGTACGTACCTAAACTGAGTTGACACCCAAATGCAAGACAGAGTAAGTGCTATATTATCTTTGGAATAGACACTGAACTGCTGAGAAAAACTGTGCAGCTTTGGGTTGTTGGCAGCAAACATATAGAGTTTCTGTTGGGTGTGAATGGTGTGTTTACCATTTTCATAAAAACAAAAGGGGCAGTATGCTGTAGGCAGAGTTTATTTCTACTTCAGTCTCAAGTTTCATCATCTGATTTTCATAAGTCAAAAAGTTATATCATAGAAATATAAATGTTCCTTTTTGTGTTTTTTTTTCAATACCAGTGCACTGGCATATTTGACTGTACAATTTCTTGATTGGACTGGCTTAATTGAACAGATGCTTTTGTCATATCCATTAATGGTCTTTCCAGTCTTCAAGAGGGGGAAGGTCTGTATTAACCTTGACTGAATCTCAGATTGATTTAATCAAGAAAAGTAATGGGAGATAGAACTTTGTCAGCCAATTCCAATAGATGTATGTCAACAAAATACAATGTTTAAATGAAGAAGAAGAGTGGACTAAGAATGGATCGTTGCCATTGATTAGATTAAAAAACAATGAGAACTGGGGCCATGCTAAAGCAATCCTATGGAGAATCAACCATTTGGACATTGCAGAGAGGTCAAAGACAGCTCTGATTTCCTCTTCTGAATGTTAAAATGTCATAGAATATAATGGGCCACAACAATACCTAGTGATCTCAACCTGCAAATGCATTATTCAGACACCTATTTGCATTAGAAACTCATCATAACTGATGAAATAAGCATTTTACAAAAGAGAGAATTAAATTGTTTGTAGAATACTTAAAAATTCTTCATAGCCATCAAAATGTTTTCGCAAAAGAATCATTATGAGGTGGGGAAACATACAGCAGCAAATTTGACCATATCAAGGTGCTACAAAAAGTAATGGCCCTCTTATTTAATAAATGATGTATTGTTGAGGAATTTCAGCGAATGTTCACTGAGTTTACTCCTGGGAGGAAGAGGCTATCTTATAAAGAAAAGGTTGGGCCTATATTTATTGGAATTTAAAAGAATAAGTAGTGCTCTTATTTGCAACATATGATAATCTGAGGAGTTTCACAGTGCAAATTGTTTCAATCTTAATATAAATTTAATGATTAATATTCAACTTACATCATTTGATGTTAACACCTGAGATTTTCATGGATGTTTTAAATTGTTTTAAAAAGAACACAGCTGACTAAAATGGCATTTGAGATCTCCTGACAAGCCCAGGCAACCCCAAATGGAATTTCAAGTGCTAACTGCCCTGGAACTACCATTCTAATTAAGAATCGGTGAAAGTAAAGTGAGTGATGTTTCAAGAAATTTGCATCTCTTTGTTTACTCAAATTTGCACGATAACATCAAATATTGAAAATGAAAGTTTACCTGAGTGTTCAGCTTGAAAAAGGCAATAGAGCTATACTGGGAATATAGAAACAAATCCATCTAGTACCTTGCTTTGAGAACAAAGGAATGAGAAAGCAACATGTACTGAACACAGTCATGCCTGACTAAGTTGATTGACTGGTTGACTTTATAATTAAAGTGTGTTAGTTATGTACTAAAAAGGAAACAAAATAATATTTATTGTGACTCACTGCAAAGGAAGTTGTGACCTGTCTTCAGTTGGTCTCCAAAAGATACTGAAGTGTTTCTCCTCATGTGATGAGAAGGAATTTGCTGCTTTCGTTAGATCATGAATTCATGACACTGAGATTTAAGCTGACTAAGGGAGTATTGAACAAAAGAAATCTGATTAAGTGTACCAAACAATGAGTTTACTCAACCTCTGTGCAGTTCTCCATAGTAATGAGATTGGGACAACATATACTAAACAAGAGGAGAGGCTGAACATATACCACCTTCACTGTCTCAGATATGGTCTCAATATCTTCAGTAGGACAAGATTATCAACTCAGTGGCCTTGGAGCATTTTAATTTTATCAGATTACACTCATTACTGAGCCAACAGCATCTACTTTGGTTCAATCATGTCCATCAGATGTTCCAAATACTCTTCTTTAAAATAAACTGGGGACAGGGTCATGACCTGACCATACTTCTGCTTCAAGGCCATCTGCAAATGATACGTGAAGATGCCACATATTGACACAGATCAGAGGGATGTAGTTACTAGTGACTCTGAACACTCCACATGGACTGTCTTGAGGGAGTTTGGACAAAGTGAAGTGAATAAGTAAAGTCAGCTGGTGTAGAAGAAGGTCCATAGAAAACTGAAGCTTCAAATCCTGCATCTTTCCATCCCCTATCTCTTTCCAAAGCAAATGCAGCAAAGACTGCCATGCCAGAACAGAACTCCTCAGCCACACCAATGTTTAACATAGTGTTGAACAACCAATGGAAAAACCATTTGCTTCACACGACAAAAGGCATCCAATAGAGAGTCAAGGGCTGTAGGGAACAGACAGGAGAGTCAAGTTAAGGTCAAGACCAGATCAGCCATGATAATATTGAATGGCAGAGCAGGTTTGAGGAGTCCTATTGCTTACTCCTCCTATTCCTTATGTTCTTATGAGGTAAGTGATCAAATAATCTTTTTCTCTTGGTATTGGATAACAGCTACGGGAAAGCAAGATTTTGCTGTTTTACTCTGAATTGTACCATAAGATCTTTTCCATCAATCTAAAAGGGTGGATGTGACCTTTGTTTAATAAATATTATGTGCTCAAATCGTAGGCTGGAATTGCATTCAAGACTTTTTGATAGAGAGGTGAGTATTCCACCATTGAGCGAAAGATAGTGTATACATGCAAAATGTAAAAGCATGATCAAAAGCTATAACAGAACAAAGACATTGTGGACATGAAATGTGTATGTACAGTCTGCATATTTCCTGTCATGTGTCCATAGTATCTCCTTATCTTTCTGACCTCTTGGTGGACTTTGACAAAGTCAACCATATTATTCTCCTTTACTGTCCAGCTCAGTGGTACTGCATTCAACTTGATTCAATATTACCCATCCAGCCATAATCAGTTGCGTCTCCAGCACTGGTTTCTTTTCCTGTTCTGCAAGTGTAATCTGAAGACCCCAAAGAATTTAAGGGTCCCTCCTCTTCAAGAAATGACCCTTGGTGACATGTTCTGAACTTAGAGGAAAAGCTTTCACATGTAAGGTGTTAATACTCAACTTTATCTCTCCACCATTTTTCTCACAACCTCTAGAAAAAGTCAAAATGCTGTCTGATATCTCATACTTGTTAAGCCACAATGTCTTTATTTTAAATGTTGGGAAGGGCATAGCATTTCCATTTTTCTCCTCTTATATCTTCCATTGTATTTACATTGATTCCATCCCTCTGTCTGACCACTATCTTGCCATCTTTTTTGAGCTCAAGATAAGGTTTCTACTCTGTATACTCCACCATAAAGGAGCCTACTTTCAACTCTGTAAAATAATATCTCAATTCAGCTAGTATTGAAATCCTCACTTAGATTAGCTGATCATGACTTGAATACCTCTACAAAACAGAAAGCATAGTGAATATCGGTTTAATTTTATTCACTATCTCCATACTCCCAATATTATCTTAGTTGTTACCGCCTACATCCAAAGTTTTTTGTCACTTCCATGCTCTTATGGATGATCTCCATTATCCATAAACTTCAGGTGACCCAAATTCTGTTGACCATTCTTCACCAAGTCCTACTCATCATGATCAAAAGCAGTATTTATGTCACACTTCTAAGGGAGTTAAATGTTCTCACAGGCACAAAGTAAAACAAAGTTTGACACAATCACATAATGTGGCATTAGGTCAGATAATCAACAGTTGAGGTTATAAGGAGTGTCTGAAAGGAGGAAATTGAAGTAGTGAGATGCAGAGGTGCAGGAAGATATCCAAAGCACACATCCATCACTCTTGTTTTTGCTGACTTATGTTCGTTCTTGATTGTCAATGCCTTCAATTTAAAATTTTCATCCTGAAATTCCTTATCCATGTCTTTTTCACCTTTGGGCTTGACCACTTAAATATTTTCCTGGTCACATTCTCATCCTGTATTATCTCTCAATTTCAGCTACCCGCTATCCTAAATAGCAAAAAAAATCCTACTCAGCATTTCCCCTGCTAATCTAGGCAAGTTGATCTTTCTCTTCTGAAACCTCCAGCAGTCAGATTGCGGCAGGCAGTGGTTACAATCTGCTGAGTGGACACCATGGAAGGGTGTGTGTGGATCGTTTATCATCTAGTGCCTCGTGACATGCCATGTCTCTTTCTGAACAAAGTCAAAAATTACCAGGATATAGTCTAACAGGGGTTTATTTGAAACTGCAAGCTTTTCGAGACCCGCTCCTTCCTCAGGCAGCTAGTGTCTGATGTATTCTCTCTCTCTCTCTCTCTCTCTCTAGCTGCCTGAGGAAGGAGTCGAGGCTCCAAAAGCTTACGGTTTCAAATAAACCTCTTGAACTATAACCCAGTGTTGTGTGATTGTTGACTTTGTCTACCCCAGTCCAACAACACAGGCACCTCCACATCTTTCTGAACAAAGACACGCAGTGCCTTGCTGGACTGACTACCTTGCTCCAGCTTCTCCACTTTGGGGACCTATGCCTCCTGTACTTCTGCTTGTCACTGCATCTCTTCCCTATTTATCTATTTGAAGTCCCTCATAGCCAGGGTCATCTCCTGCCTGGGCTTTGCTGGTGACTGGAAACTGAATTCAGCAGTAGATTAGATTAGATTAGATTAGATTAGATTAGATTAGATTACTTACAGTGTGGAAACAGGCCCTTCGGCCCAACAAGTCCACACCGACCCGCCGAAGCGTAACCCACCCATACCCCTACATTTACCCCTTTACCTAACACTACGGGCAATTTAGCATGGCCAATTCACCTGACTTGCACATCTTTGTGACTGTGGGAGGAAACCGGAGCCCCCGGAGGAAACCTACGCAGACACGGGGAGAACGTGCAAACTCCACACAGTCAGTCGCCTGAGTCGGGAATTGAACCCGGGTCTCTGGCGCTGCGAGGCAGCAGTGCTAACCACTGTGCCACCGTGCTGCCCACTAGTCTGAGCGGCACGGTGAGTCGGGAATTGAACCCGGGTCTCTGGCGCTGCGAGGCAGCAGTGCTAACCACTGTGCCACCGTGCCGCCCACCGTGCCGCCCACTGGTCTCCAGTAGTCCTCCAACTGCCCTGGTCTGGGTGTCTCTCCTTAATCCACCTGCAGTGTTGTTGAAGTTTGGAATTCGCTGTGTACCCTTATAGAGCTCATTGAGATGTCTTGTTCAGTTCTGCTGGGGGAACCCAAGCAGCAACGTTAACAATGATCCATCCAATGTGTCTGCAATATCATCTGGGGAGATTGAGAAAAGGTTGGTGCTTGGATGGATAGATGCTGGCATACGATATGAGAGGCAGAAAGTGTTGCAACCATTGATTAATAGTGGTGCTCAATACCTGGTTAATGTAATTGTTGCAGTGGGATGACAAGTGTTATTACTCGGGTGACAGGACATAAATGTGACCGCATCCCTGCAAGAGCAGTCTTCCCCTGCTCAATCAAGTATTCTTTCCTTGATATTCAGCACCCCACATTTGTCTTACATGTTCACAAATTTTCTCTTGTAATGCACTAAAGCAGCTGAATAAATAAAATGCAAGTGGATGGCATGGCTGTTAGGGCTGGTGCATTTTGTTATGACACGGCAGTGAACCCCTTTGTTAATTATACCAAACGCCTTGAAAATCTCACTTTATCTCATAACCTGTTAATATATGAGTGACAGAGAACTCCCAAATTTCACTATTTAAAGAAAATAACATCTATTTATTTTTTAACTCAAAAATTAACATTAAACAACAACTATTCACAACTGTAAGTCACCCTTTTATCTTAACTGCTTATTACCTGCCTCCAACTCTCTAACAACACGCTGTTCCAATAAAACATTTATTAAAATTACATCAACTTAATTTCAAAACCACACAACCACTGTCATCTTCTGTGACTTCACTCTTCTGGCTGCTGAATTCCCTCAGTTATCTTCTTTCTTTTTACTGCAAATATGTTTCATATGAAAAGGCACCTTTGATAGAGAGTGTTAACTAATTTATTGGATTTGTCTCGATGGCAATTGCTTTCTGACCAATTTTCAAAATGCCCACATTTTTATACCCCCGACATCAGATCATCTGATTGGTTCAATGTTGGCAAAACAATAAATTAAAACTCGACAGGGTTTTAGTATCCTGGGGCAAAAATTAAACTGATTGGTTAAATTTGAATTGTTGTCAAAACAGCAACCAAAACCCAGGTATCCATTTCATAGCCCAATGTTGCATATTTTTAATTTTCCAGTACACTCAGGGACTGCCATCTAGTCATATACAAAGGTGCTTGTAAGTTCAAAAGCATTCACTCTCTCTTAAAGGTACAGTACATGGCTTCAACTTCATAACAATATGGAGGAATGGTGCTAAAGTGTTCTGAGGGAATATTGATGCAGTGCAGAGGCAGAAGGTATGCTACATGATAGAATAGGGGTAACGAGAGCAAGTGGAAAAGGTGTTTTAGGCGACAAGAGTGGGTGTTTAGAGTATAAGCATTGGTGGGAGGTGGATGGACAGGCAAAAATGAGTGTGAGGTAGCAGAGGACACAGTATTGCATTTTCCCTGGTGGAATGGAGATCATTGACTTTCATACTGCACTGCTGCACAATGCTCCTCACCCTGGAAATAGAACTGACCCGGCTGGTGACCTCTGACTATGCAGTTCTGGTTGGGGGTGGGGAAGGTGAAACAACCTCTGCTGGTCCTCCAGGAAGATAACCCCTTTACATTATCCCACACACGACGAGAGACCTTATTGTCTCTCTGAGGGGAACATGGTACCGGCTTCCTCTTCTATACCATCTCTCCTCATCCCTTCCACAGCCAAGCAGCACAGCTTTCAGATGGCAGAACTCCTGCAGGTGCACAGCAGGCTTGGGAAGATGGTGTGGCCTTTGGGAGGACCTCCACTGAGCGTGAATTGCTCCAGCAATTGTGCATGGCAAGATGAATGGAAATTAGATGTGATTCTAGAAGTGAGGCCAAGATACAGCAAGACATCTTGCTCTGTCTTATGGAAGAATCATTTCAAAAAACTTGATGCACCTTGCAATTTACAGCCGCATGAGTTCTTTTCAAATAAAAAATTATAGTTGGAGAAGTGCAAAGTGATGGATATGAAGTTGAACCTTGTGATCAGCAGAAAAATGAAGTAGATAAGTGAACACAGGTTATGCTTTTATCATTGCTTTATCAGGATTATTGCTTCAACTAAAAGCAAAATTAGAGTCGTGGAATCATACAAAACAAAGGAGGCCCATTGGCTCATCAAGTCTGCACCAACCCATCTAAGTTAATCCAAATTTCCAGCATTTAGCCCAAAGCCTTGAATATTATGGCATTTCAGGTGCTCAGCCAATTACTTTTCAGAGTTTTTGAGGTTTCCTACCCTCTCAGGCAGTACATTCCAGATGAGTGTAAAAGGTTTCCCTCAAATCTCCTCTAAACCCTTGCCCTCCTCCTTAAAATTGTGCTCCCTTCAGCTGATTCATGCCCCTCACAATCTTACAGACCTCAATCAGGTCCTCACCTCAGTCTTCTCTAAAGAAGTCTATCCAGCCTCTCTTCACAGCTAAAATGCTCCAACCAAGACAACATCTTGGTGAATCTCCTGTATACCACCTTCAATGTAATCACATACTTCCTATAGTGTGGCAACCAGAACTGCACACAGTACTTAAACTGTGATCAACTCGGAGTTCTGTATAGCTCCAACATGACATCCCTGTTCTTATACTCTATGCCATGACTGATGAAGGTAAGTGTTCCATAAGCCTTCTTAATCACCTTTTTTTTCCCTGTCCTGCACCTTCAGGAATCAGTGGACAAGCACACCAAGATTCTGTGTTCCTATGAAGTTTCTCATGTTTTTAGCTGTCAAGTAATCTGAGTTTGAGGCTTAATGAAAAGATACTGATAAAGGTTCAGAAATTCTATTAAAATTTATGGACAATGTTTATGAACTACGGACAGACTTTGATAAATTTAGAAAGCAGGATGGATATTCTCCAGATCAATATATAATGAATTTTAACAGTTTAAAATCTGAGATTGCAGAAATTCTGCTTTAAGATTCATGAATCTTTAATATGTTGGACTGTGCTAAAATGTCAAGTATGGTTAGACTTCCTTAGTAAGTGGAGTTAGATTTTCAGAAAAAGATATACTTTTGGAACAGATGTCAGCTTTCATAAAAAACATTTCTGGGAAAACATTCATTTCCAGTGCCCGTAGTACCTCAAATAGGTTATTCAGCAATAACAAAAAGAACAGAGGATTCAATTGGAGTGGCAATGCAAGATCCCACCCAGATTCAGATCAAAAGTGGCAATACTAAAGGACAATCATGACTAAAAGTCGTGAAGGTGTGGCAACAGGAATTAGAGAACTATAATTGAAGAATGATTTCTGGAAACACCTGGCATATGGTTAACAGGTGTTTTAAATGTGACTTAAAATATTGTTATGGAATAAAATGAAATATCAAGCTTTTCAAAATTACAGACAACATAGAAGTTTCAGAAGGATAAATATTGTGATCCTGATCAGGCTGAGTAATTGTACCAGTGAAAGAAGTTTCAGTTCCTGATTAAATGGTTTTATCCCAGACACATTAAATTGCTCTGTGATGGATAGTGGATGTGCACTCACAGACTGTCTAGCTTTAAATAACAATTACCAAAGTAAGGCCAAGGAATTTGAGAGTTTTGCATATTTTAGGTTTCGGGATGACAACATATTGAAAGCACTAAAAACAAGTTCTCTACCACATAATTGGGGTAAACCACTATATCAGCACAGACATAATGTCAAGTGCAATACCCTTACTTCTTAAGCAGTCCACCAATGAAAAAAGGCTGATATTTAACTGGACATGAAACATGACAAGGTCATTGTGTTTAAAAAGTTTTTTGCAAGTTTACAGTTCTCACAATATAGACATCATTTTATTCCTTTTAACAAGACACAACTTCTCTGATCAAAATATTAGGCAGTTATTAGCATCAGGACATAAGAACTTCAAGGCAAAAAGTTAAATTATCTTTAAATTATATCAGCAGTCTGCCCATCCATTTTCTCACAGGTTAAAAATTCAACTAAAGAATGCAGGAGTAAGGAATGATTAGTAGTTTACATGTATGGAAGGGATCAACAATAAATGTAATATGCGTAAAATACCATGGCCCATAATGTGTCTCCCTTCAGCAAGAGACCTTAATAAAGTTGAAGTATTGGATTTAAAGGTATTGGGTAAGGAGATGTATGTTTTCAATTTGCAGTTGGCAGATGCCAACTAGATTTGGTCAGTCTGCAATAATATATAATAAAGAGTAAAAGTGTATAAGGTATAAGGTGGAAAAAAATGAATGGGGAACAGAGGGCAGGTACCAGTTAAATTCCTAACTTATAATGGTAGGGAACTTGCCAATGATGAATTTAGGACGAGGTGTAAAAACATGTGGTCATGAAAATTGTAGCAAAATATCCCTTTAGTAATGGTCTGTGTGAAAGAAATCATGTGGTAATAGATGCAATGCTTTTTAAAATCCTTGCAGACCAACCAAATTGTAAATGAAAATCTGCCCTGGTATATTTATTACAGGAGGTTGGGCATACGATACACACTGAGTTGATTTTTTTGTGGGCGGCAATCCAAAAATGTCTTTTGTAATGAATGGGTATCCCCAGCTTGTGGAAGAAAGTGTAATGAGTTCTATTTTTTATTCTTAAACAATTTTCTTTCAGTAACATCTCTTATCCTTTTTATTCTTAAACTATTCAAAATGGTGCCGGATTGTGGTGACTTTTGAAGCTTTTCACCATATTTTATTGTTTTATTCACTGTAAAATGCAAGTGACAATAATTAATTAATTAATTAATTCATTCATTCATTCATTCATGCTTTCTTTCTGAGTACCTGAAGAAAGCCTTGCAGGCAGGGAGAAGGACATTCATTAAGATTGATGTTTCAGGGCAAATCTGACAGGCCTTAATGCCTTAGAAATCAATTTTCACCAAGTGGACATGATATATTACAAAAGACAAGGGTAGAAAGAGTGGAAGTTGGGGTAGAGTAATCATAGAAAAACATTTTTAGTGTCTGGCAACCAAAGGCCATGAATTACATACTGAGAGAACAAGTCATAGATGCAATCTGTGATTTATTTCACCATTATACTAGCTGATAACATTTACAGCACAACACCAAAAACTTTTATGGAGATTTTACAAAACAAGATTTACACCAGTCCAAGAAAACAAAGAAATAAATGGATGACCTTCGAACATTTTGAAGCTCAGTGGTTAGCACTGCTGCCTCACAGCGCGAAGGACCTGGGTTTGATTCCAGCCTTGGACGACTGTCTGTGTGGAGTTTGCACATTCTCTCCGTGTCTGCATGTGTTTCCTCCGGGTGCTTTGGTTCCCCCCCACAGTCCAAAGAGGTGTAGGTTAGGTGAATTGGCCATGCTAAGTTGCCCATAATGTTCAGTGATGTGTAGGAGTGGTGCATTAGTCAGGGGAAATGTAGAGTAATAGAGTAGAGGAATAGGTCTGGATGGGTTACTCTTCAGAGGGTCTGTGTGGACATGTTGGGCCAAATGGTCTGTTTCCACACTGTAGGGATTCGATGATCTATGATCTAAAAGAGTAGAATTTAAAATTGAGAATTTAGAAGAGAATATGTTTGTGTGGATGATCAGGAAATGGGAATTGTCTGGATATGCAAACCAGGAGGAGAGAAGAACCTTGGACAAACTAAATGTGTGGAGTTTATAATCTGGTGTCCCACGCCGATATATGGACAAGGGTCCAGAGGTAACAATGGACTGAATGACTGTTTCACCAATTATGAGCTGAGGCAGGGATGAATTTAGGAGCTGTTTTGGAGGGAGAAACAATAACTCTTGGTGATGATTCAAATATCTTCTTGAATTGATCTCAGACTCCATTATATGAAGGATATTATTAAGCAGGAGAGGGTTCAGATGAGATTTACCAGGGTGTTGTCAAATGGAAGGTAGGAGTTATAATTAGAGTGTGGATGAGCTGGGTTTTCTTTCACTGGAGCATGGGAGATTGAGAAATGACCTTATGGAAGTTTACAAAATTATGAGGGGTATAGACAAGAATAATCTTTCTCCTCGGATCTGAGCTTTAGGACTAGGGGAGCATAATTTTAAGATGAAAGGAAAAAATTTAAAAAGGACAACCTGCTTAAAAGGGCAACCTTTTTACACAGAGAGTGGTTCATGTATGGAATGAACTTATAGAGGAATTGGTGACTGTAGGTACAGTTACAATGTTTAAAAGACATTTGGATAAGTACATGAATAGGAAAGGTTTGGAGGATTATGGTTCAGGCACATGTAGATAGGACTAGTTTAGTTTGGGATTATGGTTGTCATGGTCTGATTGGACTGAGGGATCTGTTTCCTTCCTGTATGACTCCATGATTCTATGAGGCACCATGAAATTTGTATACACATACATTGGACTGTTATGGGGAGCAGATGAAAGGCTGATTGTACATAGAAAATGTGATGAGAGATGCAGGACAAGACTATTTGTCTCAAAGAACAACAACTGAAAATTGACATCAAAGTGGCATATATGCCAAAAGGGACTAGTGACTCGAGGAATGCCACTATTATAGTTTAGCAGGGAAAGCTACCAGGAACTACAAACATTGGTTAAAGGTACAAGATGAGGCATATGATCCATGGATTGGCAAAAAAGGTAAAAATACAAGTTCTGAAAGTGGACCTGGAAGTGAACATGACTTGAGGAAAAAAAATTTAAACTTCTGAAAGGAATTCTGATCATAGGAGGGAAAAATCTTATAGTGGTAGTTCAGAACAAGATAGGAGGTTGAATAGAGGTTATAGTTTGACAAGTTGGGAATGCTGTGAGAAGGTAAGACCTTATGATCAAGATGTTTTAGTGGTTACAAACAAATTAGAATATGTTGATAAAGGATGCCAAACAAGAGGAATTAAAGTGCTGGTAAAAATATGGCACATAAAATGAGGTATCAGATAACTACCTTTATCATACTGTTGGATATGTACAGTAAGAATACTCCCTAGTGAAACCTACAACACTAAAGCCAGACTAGTGGCTATGGGGTTTAAAGAAAAACTTGTTGGAGTAGATTTCCTTAACTGCAGGAAATATAATCTTGAAGATCTTCATCATTCTTTTAGCAACATAATCCTGGGCAAATACTTCCATTGGTATAAAAGCTGCATTATTGCAGGGTGAAAACTTTCAAAGGGATGGAACCACTTAATGTAGCAGGTGATAAAGAAGGGAAGCTATGGAAATTGAACAAATGTGATTTAGGTTGAAACATTCAGTCTGATTGCTGAAAGCAAGTTACATTCAACATAAGGCAGATTTAACAGTGTCCCACTGGTATCAAAAGAGAAACTAGTATCTTTATGAATCACAATTACGATTTTCTGTGCAGAATTTCGATGGAATTGGTGCAATGTGTAACAGATAAAATAAGCTGGGAAATTAGAAGAAGTTGATATTAGAAGTCTGAATCAGGGTCTTTTGTGTTGGACATTATGCAGAATACGTCAGGAGAATATTTGGATCAAATCTTATTTGGAAAGCATTAAACGCATCCGAATAAAATGGGTCAAGTCTACAGAGAAAGATTGCTTTGCATCGAGGGAAGAAGCAGACCAATTAAGAAGTTTGATCGGACAATTAACTTATTTACACATTCTGTGTTTACAGAATACTATGATAAAACATGTTGTTGAGAAAATCCCGACAGTAAATACAACGTTACAAAAATTACATATAGAAAATATCCATTCAGTTTACAACCTTATGTGACCCAGAAGATATCACCAAATCCTTTTTAGCGTTGCTTAATGTGCCACTCTTCTGAATCATTAATTGAAAATGGTGGAGTTTCTCATATTCTTAGTGGGAAAAAAATAATAAATGTTGTCCATCGACCTAAGAAGCCAACAAAATAAAAATGATAGTTAGAAGTTCCTCAGCAGGTGAAACATTGGCACTACTATACAAGGCAGTGTGAAAACATTTGCTAATAGAATGTTATATTGATAACCATTCTCTTTGGGGAAAGGTAAATTTGACAAAGTATCTAGCTGAAAAAAGATTGAGAATTGGCCTTACTCGCATAAAAGAAATGTTAAAAAAAAGAGTTCACTCAAATTGTCAGTTGTCAGATTGTTTCACAAAAAAAGATGAATGCTCCAAAAATATTATTGAAGATCCTTGAAGCAAGGAAGAATTATAAGAACATGAAAAGCAAATATTTTGTTTGGCTTGTCTTGTCATTAAACATTTGTTTGTGTTCAAAGAAAGAAGAGGGAATACTAAAGGTTGTTTGTATCATAAGTAATACGGAAACAAATAATTTTGTTACAGATTGGCTGTTTTATAAAGTAGGAGAAAGTGAGGTCTGCAGATGCTGGAGATCAGAGCTGAAAATGTGTTGCTGGAAAAGTGCAGCAGGTCAGGCAGCATCCAGGGAACAGGAGAATCGACGTTTCGGGCATAAGCCCTTCTTCAGGAATGTTTTATAAAGTAGCATAGAATATGAAAATTATTTTGTTAAATTTTCTTGAGATCAAGGATTGTTTTTATGTCTTCAAAACATTTATTTAAAGAGAAAAAGGGAATCTGTTAACATAATAAGCAGTTAAGCAGGTTTATCGGGTAAATTGATTATATAATTAGCTGTGGAGAGAAAAGGTTAACTGGAGGGGCCCTCTGGTGGCACAATGTGTCTGGTGTCTCTGCTCCTGGACCAAGAGACTCAGCTTCAAGTCCTACCTCTGCAGAGGTATGTAACAACATCTCTGAACAGATGGATTAGAGTCATAGAGTCATAAAGACATACAGCATGGAAACAGATCCTTTGGTCCAACCCGTCCATGCCGACCACATAATCCAACCCAATCTAGTCCCACCTGCCAGCACCTGGCCCATATCCTTCCAAACCCTTCCTATTCATATACCCATCCAAATGCCTCTTAACTTTTACAATTGTACCAGCCTCCACCGCTTCCTCTGGCAGCTCATGATTAGGAGAAATGGGTTAAATAAACAAAAAATTAAAAAGGAAAGGTGGGACTGGGGTGTGGAAGGAGCTGTAAGACTGAATAGTTAATAAACTTCAACCACGAAGTAAGGTCTTTCTTCTTTATTCACTGACTGGATCTGAATTGACAGCAGCCAAAGTTTCAAAATAATATGGAAACAAGAAGGAAATTATTTTCTCAGTGGATCATCAGTATTTGGAATTGTACTCCTCAGCAAGTAGTGGAGGAAGGTCATTGAATATATTCAAGGCTGAAGAAGACTGATTTTTGATTGACAAGGAAGTCAAGGGTTATGAGGGAAAAACAGGAAAGTGGAGATAAGTCCACAATCAGTGCAGCCATTATCTTACTGAATAATGGAGCAGGCTACAATGTTGTGGTTCTGTTTGCCGAGCTGGGAATTTGTGTTGCAGACGTTTCGTCCCCTGTCTAGGTGACATCCTCAGTGACAACCGGAAGCAGCAGATACAAATCACTATACATGCTGGAGGAAACATCACAGAAGCGCTTCACAGGAGGCTCCCAAGCACTGAGAATGTCACCTAGACAGGGGACGAAACATCTGCAACACAAATTCCCAGCTCGGCGAACAGAACCACAACAACAAGCACCCGAGCTACAATTCTTCTCACAAACTTTGAGCAGGCTACAATTTCTAATGTTCTTAATTCTAAACCTCTGTTTCTTCTTTCCCTCACTTAAAGTTATAATACCATTCCCAATATCAGGTTTGTAAAAATTTATTCATTTTGTGGGATGTGGCATGGCTGGCTGGCCAGCATTTATTGCCTGTCCCCAGTTGCCCTTGACAAGGTGGTGATGAGCTGCATTCTTGAACTGCTGCAATCCACCTGCTGTGGGTTGACCCAGAATGGCATGAGGGACGGAATTCCAGGACTTTGACCCAGTGACAGCGAAGGAATCACGATATATTTCCAGTCAGAATGGTGAGTGACTTGGAAGGGAACTTGAAGGTGGTAGTGTTCCCATATATCTGCTGCCCTTGTCCTTCTAGTTGAAGGTGGTCATGGGTTTGGAAGGTGTTGTCAGAGAATCTTTGGTGAATTTCTGCAGTGCGTCTTGTAGATAGTACACACTGCTGCCACTGAGCATTGGTGATGGCGGGAGTCGATGCTTGTGGATGCAGTGCCAATCAAATGGATTGCTTTGTCTGGGATGGTGTCAAGTTTCTTGAGTGTTGTTGGGGCTGCACTCATCCAGGCAAGTAGGGAGTGTTCCATCACACTCTTAACTTATGCCTTGTAAATAGTGGACAAGCTTTGAGGAGTCAGGAGGTGAGTTAGTCGCCACAGTATTCCTAGCTTCTTACCTGCTCCTGTAGCGACTGTGTTTATGTGGTGAGTCAAGTTGAATTTCTGGTCAATGATAACCACCAGGATGTTGAAGGTGGGGAATTGTCTCTTATTTGTGATGGTCATAGCCTTGCGTTTCTGTGGCACAAATGTGACTTGCCACTTATGAGCCCAAGCCTGGATCTTATGGCTATTGAATATGCTTCAGTATTTGAGAAGTTGCGAATGGTGCTGAACATTGTATAATCATTGGCGAACATTCCCACTTCTGACCTTATGATGGAATGTAGGTAGTTGATTAAGCAGCTGAAAATGGTTGGGTCGAGGACACCACCTTGATGAACTCCTGCACGGATGTCCTGGAGGTGAAATGACTGACCTCCAACAACTATGACCATCTTCCTATGTGTCAAGTATAACTCCAACCACAGGCGAGTTTGCCCTTGATATCCATTGATTCCCATGCATTTCCCACGTCTAACACACCTAACTTATACATCCCTGAACACTATGGGGTAATTTAGTATGGACAATCCACCTAACTTGCATATCTTTGGACTGTGGGAGAAAACTGGAGCACCCACAAGAAACCCATGCAGACACGGGAAGAATGTTAAAATTTCACAGACAGTTGCCTGAGGGTGGAATCGAACCTGGGCCCAGTGCTAACCACTGAGCCACCATGCTGTCCCATTGATAGATACCTTATCACAAGGGACATTTTGCATGTGAGCAGGTGAATGCTAAGGGCTGAAGGAATGAGACGGTGGTGTTTTCCATGTTGGAACTGCATGCTAATATTCCTGTTTGGCTCAAAAATCAATGTGAGGGAGCCAACAGAGAAATGACTGAATTTTACACATTTCAGATGCTTATTCTTATCTTATCAACTCTCTCCCCTTTGCAATGAGATGCTATTGAAATCCTACTTCTTTGACTAAGCTTTTAGTTATTTGTTCAAATGTCTCTTTATATGGCTTAGGGTTGAATTTTTCTTGAAAGTGCTTGTTATTTTGGGGTATTATAGAAATAGTGGAGAGTGTGGTGCTGGAAAAGCACAGCAGGTCAAGTAGCATCCAAGGAGCAGGAGAATCGATGTTTTGGGCATAAACCTTTCATCAGGAATGTTAATCCATCCATTCCTGATGAAGGGCTTACGCCCGAAACGTCAATTCTTCTACTCCTCTGATGCTGCCTGACCTGCTGTGCTTTTCCAGCACCACACTCTTGACTCTGATTTCCAGCATTTGTAGTCCTCACTTTCTCCTAGTATTATAGAAGTACAGTGGGGAGATGATGGCTTAGTGAACAAGTAATATAGAGACTCGAGTAATGTTCCCAGGACTTGGGTTCAATCCCATGACAGAAGATAGCGGAATTTGAATTCAGTTAGAAATCTGGAAGCAAAAGCTTTTTAGGGAAGAAAAACTGCTGGTCTATTTGTGACTTCAGACCCAAAGCAATTTGGTTGACTCTCATTGTGCTCTGGATATCACATGATAGGAAGGATATGAATGCATTGGAGAAAGTGCAGAAGTTTTTTACAAGAATGGTTCCAGATATGAGGTTAGGTTGAAGAAGTTGGGGTTGATCTCCTTGAAGAGAAGGTCAAGATGATAACTGATAGAGGATTTATAAATCCTGAGATGGCTGGATAGAGTAGGTGAGAAGTGACATTCTGCTTGTAAAAGGAACAAAATTTAAAGTGATCAGTTAAAAGAAGTGTGGAAAAATGTTTTCACTCAGTGAGTAGTTAGCTTAATGAATACACTCGGGTATGGATAGCCCTTCCTGCAAGTGTGGTAGAGGCTGGTTCAATTAAGGCATCCAGGAAGACTTTCGATAATTATTTGGATAAAAATACTGTGCAAGGGGAAAAAAAACCAGGTGATTGACACTAGGAAATGATATGATATTCATTTAACAAGCCACACATTTATTTGTGGGCGGCACGGTGACACTGTGATTAGTACTGCTGCCTCACAGAGCCAGAGACCCGGGTTCAATTCCCGCCTCAGGCAACTGTCTGTGTGGAGTTTGCACATTCTCCCTGTGTCTGTGTGGTGGAGGTGCTCCAGTTTCCTCCCACAGTCACAAAGATGTGCAGGTTAGGTGAATTGACCATGCTAAATTGCCAGTAGGAGAAAGTGAGGACTGCAGATCAGAGCTGAAACTGTGTTGCTGAAAAAGTGCAGCAGGTCAGGCAGCATCCAAGGAGCAGGAGAATTGATGTTTCGGGCATAAACCCTTCAGGAATGAATTGCCCATAGTGTTAGATGAAGGGATAAATGTAGGGGAATAAGTCTGGGTGGATTGCTCTTTGGAGGGTCGGCGTGGACATGTTGGGCTGAGGGCCTGTTTCCACGCTGTAAGTAATCTAATCTAAAGCCAGTGCAAGCATGATCCACTGAATGGCTGTAACAATACTATGATTCTGTGAAGTTTTTGTTGTTGAGACTGGAAAAATGAGTCTGGAGTATGTGAAAAATGGGGAACCAAACATGATCACAGGGTCAAGTTGCTGAATGGCCTTACAATAGTAGATAGTCATTTTGGTCCCAGGCAAAATCTGAAATGATATCACTTAGCATATTTTGTATATAATAAAGTAAACAAATAACTGTGGACCCTGAAGATCTGAAACACACAAAAGCAGAAATTGCTGGAGCAGGTATGGCATCATCTGTTGAGAGAGAAAAGAAGAAACAGAAGAATCTAAGGAAAGGTGTTTGGACTCAAAATATTGACTCTATCTTCTCTTCTAAAATGTTAAGATTGCTTCTAATATCTACTTCACCTTGGTGTTGATTTGGTCTGACTATATAACACCTCCACTCTAAAAGCAAATTAGTATGGCAACCACCTCAAACACTAAAATTGAGATAGTACACTGTTTGTGGGTGTTGGTTAGCTTATATGGCTGGACAGCTGGTTTGTGATGTAAAGTGATGCCAACTATGAGGTTTCAATTCCTGCCCTGGCTGAAGTTAGTATATTGTCAATATACTAAATTCAAAACTTGATTGGAATTTGGTATTTCTTCGGAAATAATTTAAACTGATTGGCCTAATTCAAATTTGTTTTTGTCTCCAGGCAACCAGCTACACTAGCTGCTGAACCAAAAGATTACATTGTATATTGTTTAGAACACTTGGTGCTGTCAGGTAGTTCTGCCAGCTTTTAACTTTCTTAAAGGTACAGTACACCCACATCTTCATAACAACCATAAAGAACTCTTCTTCTCAACTTCTCCCCTCACGTGAAATCTGGTGGCCCTCAGGCTAAACCACCACTATGTGGTTCTAATGAGAGATTAGCCTGATAGTCTGGTAGGGCTATGGCAACTTTACATTTTACTCTGTTTCTTTTTCTAAAGATACTGCCAGACCTGTTGAGTTTCTCCAGTAATTTCTGTTTTGTATGTTTCACATTATTTATAATTTACTAATTTTCATTCTCTGGTCTTAATAGAAGAATTTGCCTCTAAAGGAAAAGTCAATGACTTGAAACGTTTACTCTGCTTCTCTTGCTACGCCTGCTAAGAATTTATAGCAATTTTATTTTCTTATTTCCAGCAATATTTCTGCTTGTGACTACCAGTGAGACCTCCCAGTCTTAGGAGGTCGACACTGAGTTAGGCGGAGATTGTTGGATACACTACCCTCTTGACCTGACAAGAGCTGTGTTGACGAACCGGGCGCTGCGGTTTGGGGCGGGGAGAGAATATCTGCGTCATCGTGACCGACGCGCGAACGAACCTATCCCCTGTCGAGACCGGCCGCCGGTTGGGCCAACGAGCAGCGGGGTGGTGCCTCAGGCGGTGTTTGCGGCCGGGTTTGTTGCTGAGGTGAATAAACAGCCGAGAGCCGGCATCCCGTCAGTGAGAGGAATGTTGCTGACAGCACTGCTGCTTGACGGAAGGGTGGTGTCGAATTGAGGAGGGAATCGGGGTAGTCTTATCGGGTGTTCTCGGCATTTTTTCCCCCCATTACCTCCCCTGTTTTCTTTTTCTTTAGACTCATTGGAGTGTTTGAGGAGCTACTTCAGCCAAGGACGGTGAGTGTGGGGGTGGGGGTGACGGCTGCCGTTTCCGCCCAAAGGAGGAAACAACTGTCTGTTCACAGAGACAAGAGAGAATATACATATATAAACAAAGATAATTCATTTTAATTCCGTTTGAAAATCCTTACGAGTAAAACCCTCTGTTGAAGGGATTTGTGGTGACTGTCCTCCTGCCCTTGTGAAAGTGAATGTTGAGGCTCAGTTTAATCCACCCTCAAAAAAACCTGAAAAGTTAAGACAAAAAAAACTTGTTTTTCATTTCCAAAGTCGAGGCTCTTATTTTAAGTTATTTTTCTTTGAAAGCGGCTTCCCTGTTGTCCAATGAATGGTTCCAGTAGTGACGTAACAAGGGATCCATTTATAGGATGGTTCAAAGTGACGTAATTGGGGAACTACAGGAATGGCGCTTGGTCACTTCCTTGGACCTCCTATTAATGTTAAATATTGCCTGTTCATTGTTTTGCAGCTATTGGGTCTAAAGGGCAATCTTTCTTACAACTGACTTTATGCTGCAGTTGGTGTTGTTTTCTAGCAAGTTGGTTATTGTTTTGCAACTGCTTATTTTGGGTTTCCACTGTCAGGACTACTGCCAGAAATTTTTGATTGCTCCATCCCTTTTTGGTAGAATTGTCTGGTTCTGTGACAATTCAGTGCAGTTTTGCATAACTACTATTGATTTGTGGAGCAATGTAGAGAAAGAGGAGCTCATTTGGCTCATTGAGCCTGCTACCTTTTTTCAAAAGTAGCTAGTTCCTTGTTGTTCCTCCTTTATCTATACTGTTTTATTCTCTAATAGTTGTCCAGTTTTGCTTAACTGGAACCGTAGACCTTTTATGTTACACTTCTCTCTGGCAGTTTAATAGAAATTGAGTGCCTTTGTGAAGCTTCCATTCTTCTTTTTGCTGTAAACTTGCTGCATTCAGCAAATGTTTAAAATGTTGTGTCCAGGAGAATAATCAATTTATAAAGTGGCTTAATAAGATCCACTGGATCTTTCAGCATCTAAAGAAATGTATTTTCAATGCAAATTCAAAGAATGAGATTTAGAGCCTCTCATCATGTACTATTTAACATTTAGTTATGACTACCTGAACATGGAAATAAGTGCATTTCAGGAAGAAACTGTAGAACAGGAAGGCAACCTTTACTTGTTTGTGTAATGTGGGCATTGCTGGTTATGCCAGTATTTATTGCCCATTCCTGATACTTTAGAGGGCGGCTAACTGGCAACCACATTGCTGTATTTCATGAATACAAGGCCATTCCAGGTGAGGATGGCACTTTTAGTTCTGTTTGAGGACAGTGGTAAAAGCACTTGGATTTTAAGCAATCAACAGTGGGTGAAATATTGCTCCTGGGCTTGCTTTATATTCCAGACTTTGGGATTTGAACCCTAATTCCCACAATATTAGCCTGGGGTTCTGGATTGCTCATCTAGTGATATAACAGCGCCAGGGTCAATTCCCGCCTCAGGCGACTGTGTGGAGTTTGCACATTCTCCCTGTGTCTGCGTGGATTTCCTCCGGGTGCTCCGGTTTCCTCCCACAGTCCAAAAAAATGTGTAAGTTAGGTGAATTGGCCATGCTAAATTGCCCGTAGTGTAAGGTGAAGGGGTAAATGTAGGGGAATGGGTCTCGGCGGGTTGGTGTGGACTTGTTGGGCCGAAGGGCCTGTTTCCACACTAAGTAATCTAATCTAATCATTTCTTCCTAAATACGTTGCCTGATTGCTTCCACTGTCTTTTCTACAATCAGTGAAAATGCCTAAGTGCCAATTTTATTTTTAATATACCACTTGTGAATAGTTTGATTTAGTACTGACTGAAGTATATTTAAGCTGAGCTGCTTGTAAATTACAATTGTTCTATTCATGGTGCACTTTAAATTGGATCTGTTCTGGATTCACCAACGCAACAGCTGGTAAATGGTCAGTGGGGAAAGTACAAGTGGCAGCACAGTTGGGTAACGTGGCTGTCGAGACAAAATCCTCAAGTTCAGTTAAGAGCAAAATACTATACATGCTAGAGATCTGAAAAAAAAGTCAGTGTGAGAGGAGCTCACCATATAGAAGATAGAACATAGAAGAATACAGCGCAGTACAGGCCCTTTGGCCCTCGATGTTGCGCCGATCCAAGCCCACCTAACCTATACTAACCCACTATCCTCCATATACCTATCCAATGCCCGCTTAAATGCCCATAAAGAGGGAGAGTCCACCACTGCTACTGGCAAGGCATTCCATGAACTGACGACTCGCTGAGTGAAGAACCTACCCCAACTTCAGTCCTATATCTACCCCCCCCACCTTAATTTATAGCTATGCCCTCTTGTAATACCCGACTCCATACGCGGAAAAAGGTTCACACTGTCAACCCTATCTAACCCCCTAATCATCTTGTACACCTCAATCAAGTCACCCCTAAACCTTCCTTTCTCTAATGAAAACAGCCCCAAGTGTCTCAATCTTTCCTCATACGATCTTCCTTCCATACCAGGCAACATCCTGGTAAACCTCCTCTGCACCCGTTCCAGTGCCTCCACATCCTTCCGATAGTATGGCGACCAAAACTGCACACAATATTCCAGATGCGGCCGCACCAGAGTCTTATACAACTGCATCATGACCTCAGGACTCCGGAACTCAATTCCTCTACCAATAAAAGCCAGTACGCCATATGCCTTCCTCACCGCACTATTTACCTGGGTGGCAACTTTCAGAGATCTGTGTACATGGACACCAAGATCCCTCTGCTCATCCACACTACCAAGTATCCAACCATTAGCCCAGTACCCCATCTTTTTGTTATTCTTCCCAAAGTGAATCACCTCACACTTAGCTACATTGAATTCCATTTGCCACCTTTCTGCCCAGCTCTGCAGCTTCTCGATATCCTGCTGTAACCTGCCACATCCTTCCTCACTATCAACAACTCCTCCGACTTTCGTATCATCCACAAACTTGCTCACCCAACCTTCTAACCCCTCTTCCAGGTCATTTATAAAAATGACAAACAGCAATGGTCCCAAAACAGATCCTTGCGGAACACCGCTAGTGACGGCACTCCATGAAGAAACTTTGCCATCAACTACTACCCTCTGTCTTCTTCCATCCAGCCAATTCCTAATCCAAACCTCCAACTCACCCTCAATGCCATATCTCCGTATTTTCTGCAGTAGCCTACCATGGGGAACCTTATCAAACGCCTTACTAAAATCCATATATACCACATCTACCGCTTTCCCCTCATCAACCTCCTTCGTCACCTTTACAAAGAATTCAATAAGGTTTGTGAGGCACGACCTGCCCTTCACAAAACCATGCTGACTATCCTTGATCACATTATTCCTATCCAGATGTGCATAAATCCTATCCCTTACAATTCTCTCTAAGACTTTGCCCACAACAGAAGTGAGACTCACCGGCCAATAGTTACTAGGG
>NC_057734.1:14389927-14528112 GCF_004010195.1 Chiloscyllium plagiosum
GACCATAAGATATAGGAGTGGGAGTAAGGCCATTCGGCCCATCGAGTCCACTTTGCCATTCCATCATGGCTGATGCGCATTTCAGCTCCACTTACCAGCGTTCTCCGCGTATCCCTTAATTCCTCTAGACAACAAGAATCTATCAATCTCGGCCTTGAAGACATTTAGCGTCCCGGCTTCCACTGCACTCCGTGGCAATGAATTCCACAGGCCCACCACTCTCTGGCTGAAGAAATGTCTCCGCATTTCTGTTCTGAAATGTCCCCCTCTAATTCTAAGGCTGTGTCCACGGGTCCTAGTCTCCTCGTTTAACTGAAACAATTTCCTAGCATCCACCTTTTCCAAGCCATATATTATTTTGTACGTCTCTATTAAGTCTCCCCTTAATCTTCTAAACTCCAACGAATACAATCCCAGTATCCTCAGCCGTTCCTCATATGTGAGACCTGTCATTCCAGGGATCATCCGTGTGAATCTCGGTAACTTAGTTACTGATGGTGGCCTCTTAGCCATCCTTCGTTGAGTCCATTTGTTCATGATTTTGGAGCAATATTGCTCAACCACCTGCGCTCAAGCATGAAGCAGCATTTTTAATGCAAATTCAAGAAAAAGGGTTGTTCACATTTTTTTCATTGAAACTAGTTTTACTCTTAGGAGCTGTTCACATTGATTTTCATGCCTTTGTATCACAACTGTGTGCACTAAACTCAGCACAAAGTTGAGATCTAAATGGGGTCTTAATAGCTCATTTTGTCTGTTGTCCATCCATCAGAGGAGCTTGATGTTTGTTCTTAATGTCATGAGCCTGTACCGATACAGAATAAAGTGTACAGTCGGGGCTTGATTCATCAGAAATAAAAAGACTAAGATGAAGACCACCTTATTAATTTCTTTCTTTTTCCCTCTATGTGGCCAACAACTTATGTGGTTAGTGAAATCAATTGTATCATTGTTTACTTGCAATTTTCAAAGACATTGACACAAATTAGTAGAAACTTTTGGTGTTTTGGTTTGTTTCTTTTGACCTGGTAATTTTCTCGAATGGAAGAATATTACCTTTAATTAGATTACAAAATGTAATGGCTTACAGGATTAACACTATATCCTATTGCAAGGTGCTTTCTTTGAAGAGATATATGAAACCTAAGCAGTCTTTTTGTCTACTAGACATGATCCTTATCAAGTAAGTTGCTTTAAAATATTGATGATTTTAAAGTTCTATCTCTTGGTAATCCTTTTAAGTATTATTAAAGCGGATGCCTTATATTTGTTTTTTCTTGGACTGTGGTTTTGAAATGTGACGGCTGTTGGACTGTGAATCAGTGATCCTGGAATAGATCCAGAAAGTTGGACTGAATTTCCAGTAAAAAGAAACTGAAAGCAGAACTTTTGATTCTGCAAGTTGAGCTAATTTTATTAACCTTGAGGGTCACTATGTGAGAGATTAGAAAAGTGCTAACTGGTAAAGTATCTCCACCAGTCTTTCTTTGGCCACAAAGTAGTTAATGGTGAATGTCAATGCTACACTAATAAAGGTAGTTAGTTTTAGTCAGTGAATGATAAGCAAATGTAGTTGAAGCTAACTAGAATAGTAAATGTGCTGAATCAACATCCAGCTGCTGGTTAGGTAGAATTGTTGGGTCTAGCCATAAGTTCTGAGGGTGGCTATAATCTCTTCGTAGGGTATGTGGAACAATCCATCTTCCGCAACTACACTGGCCCCACCCCCCATCTTTTCCTTCGCTACATTGATGACTGTATCGGCGCTACCTCGTGCTCCCACGAGGAGGTTGAACAGTTCATCCACTACACTAACACCTTCCACCCCAACCTCAAATTCACCTGGACAGTCTCGGATTCCTCCCTCCCCTTCCTAGACCTTTCTGTTTCTATCTCAGGCGACCGAATCAACACGGACATCTACTACAAACCAACCGACTCCCACAGCTACCTAGACTACACCTCCTCCCATCCTGCCCCCTGTAAAAACGCCATCCCATTCTCCCAATTCCTTCGTCTCCGCCGCATCTGCTCCCAGGAGGACCAGTTCAAAATACGTACAACACAGATGGCCTCCTTCTTCAAGGACCGCAATTTACCCCCCGACGTGGTCGACGGTGCCCCCCACCGCATCTCCTCCACTTCCCGCCCCTCCGCCCTTGAGCCCCGCCCCTCCAACAGCCATCAGGACAGAACCCCACTGGTCCTCACCTACCACCCCACCAATCTCCATGTACAGCGCATCACCCGCCGTCACTTCCGCCACCTCCAAACAGACCCCAGCACCAAGGATATATTTCCCTCCCCTCCCCTATCAGCTGTCCGTAGAGACCACTCCCTCCGCGACTCCCTTGTCAGATCCACACACCCCACCGACCCAACCACCACTCCCGGCACCTTCCCTTGCAACCGCAGGAGGTGCAACACTTGCGCCCACACCTCCCCCCTCACTTCTCTCCAAGGCCCCAAAGGAAAATTCCATATCCGCCACAGATTCACCTGCACCTCCACCCACATCATCTACTGCATCCGCTGCAGCCGGTGTGGCCTCCTCTATATTGGGGAGACAGGCCGCCTACTTGCGGAGCGATTCAGAGAGCACCTCTGGGCCACCCGGACGAACCAACCCAACCAACCTGTGGCACAGCATTTCAACTCCCCCTCCCACTCCACCGAGGATATGCAGGTCATTGGACTCATCCACCGCCAAACCACAACAACCCGACGGTCGGAGGAGGAGCATCTTATCTTCCGACTGGGAACCCTCCAACCACAGGGGATGAACTTGGACTTCAACAGTTTCTTCACCTGTGCTGTTCCAGCAATAAAGTTTCAACCTGGCTATAATGTATGCCAAGTCACTTTGTGCGTACAAAATTTAATCTGTGAATTTCTCAATCACTTGCTTTGATTCTTAAGCATGGTGATGGATTTTTGAACAAATTTGAGCTGATCAGGATTATGGTTAGATTGTTTGCTGGCATGTGTCACAGCTTGTTAAAATGATAAAGTGCTTGTTATATACACTCTCACAGGGTGTGGATTTGTGCCAATGGTTATCTTGTACTGTACAGGATTTTATGCCGCCTCCACTCTGAGGCAGCATTGGATGGAGCTAAGGCAATGTGTCACCTTCCTGTTAGCAAAATTGACAAATACACTGTGGGAAAACACCCAAAGTTTAAGTAGATCAGCCACTCATGGGTTTCTACACTCAGGATTTTTTTGTTGTTTTGGAGTTATTCTTTTGGTCGGAAAATAATGCCGGTGGTGAAAGGAGAAATTGAAGCTTAAAAGTCAGTGTTCCAAAATGCTGTAATCTGCCCTGCCTATCTATTCATAGGATGTTGGCTTGAGTTTTCTTTTTGCATCTTCATACTTTCCTTATCTTTTCAAGCAATAAGATCTGAGATACTCACTATTTTGCTTTGTAGGTTTTGAAGAAGAGTAAAGATGTCTGAAGATCAGGCTGAGGAAACTAGATTCTGTGCTAACTGGTAAGGGACTAACTTTATTGTCCTTATCTTGATAAACTTCTGAAGTACCTGTTTCAAAAGCTACTTTGGTTTAGGTCTGTCTCCAAGCTGGTTTCTGGGTGCAGCTCATGGGAAGCTGGGAAGGAATTTGAGAATTTCATCAGACCGTTTAAGAACCATATATGACCAATATTGTGTCTCAGAGTCGTGGTATGAATTTGTTAATGAAATGTGTTTTGAGAGCAATTGTTATCTTAATGATTCATAAGGTTATTCAAGTACCGATTTGCATCTCTCGAAGTTTCTTTATAGATATGCTAATTAAGTCCCAATAATATAGAAAAGCAAAAGCATTACTCATGAATAATTGGGAATAAGTTTTGGTAGGAAATAATAGAAGAGGTAACTAAAGGCTCGATCAAAGAGGTTGTCTTCAAGGAGTGTTCTTAAAAGAGAGGAGGTAGAGATTTAGCTAGAGAATTTCAGTGTTGAGGACCATAGAATTACAGAATCCTTCAAGTGTGAAATCCTTAAAGTAAGGCCATTCAGCCCATTGAATTCACACCAACCCTACGAAGAGCATCCCATCCAGACCCAATCCCTGCATTCAGGCTTTGTTCATGGCCAATCCACCTAACTTGCACATTTTTGGACTGTGCAAAGAAGCTGGAGGAAACCCACACAGACTGAGAGAGTTAGCAAACTCCACACAGACAGGAGCCTGAGATGGAATCAAGCTGGTGCATTGGTGCTGTGAGGCAGCAGTGCTAACTGCTGAGCCATTGTGCCATCCATGTTTGAAGGAATAGTAGTTTGCCATTAAGTGAGAGATGTGTAGGATGCGTAAAGGTGTTGATGAAAGAAGATAAAGAGGCTGGAGATGTTTGGGAGAGTGAGGATGTGAGTGGAATGAAGTACTCAGATGAGAAATTTAAATTAGAGATGTTACCCTATAGCCTCTGAATCTATCACCTATCAGTGAATGCAAGACCTGATATGGGATAGAGTATGATACATCACCAGTTTAGATGAGTTAAAGATTCTGAAAGATGGTGGCTCTCAGGTAACTTTGGATCAAGAAATAATAGATGCAAATCAAGGTTCTGACGATTGATTGTCTGGGGTACATAGCATGTTGGGCATTGGTGAAAGATGTAGGCCTGTTATGATGGAACATAATAAAATTATAAATTGTGTTCAAAAGAATGTCAAGATTCAATCTGTGGTATTGCATGAACAGGCTGTATATAGATGGTGCTGAGTTGATAGCAATGAAAGTATGACTTTGGTCTGTCTTGTGTGAATGGGTGAAATTGTAGTGCAAATAGGGCTGGATATTAGACAAGAAGTCAATCAGTGCAATCAATAAAGCCATTTTGAGAAATGTTGTCTTATACAAGAAGATTCAGTGAGGTGGTGTGAAATCTTGTAAAAAGGCTAGAAGGGTAGAAACTGGCAATTGAAAATCTTTTCCCTTTAACAGAAGGACAAGAATTAGAGTTCTTGTTTAAAAGGGTCCATGAGGTATAATGTGCTAATTATTTTCACATTGTCTCATGAAGCTAGGTTTCACTGGATCAGTGATGCTGCTTTGTATTTTCACTGTGAAACAAAACAGCATAATCAATCAAATCAAACCTTCCCGTATTCCGTGTCAACATCACCTGTTTCAGGAAATGACAATATTCTTGCTAAGGTCACACAGGAGTGCAATTGTTCCCCCTCGTCCTGCTGTCGTACACTGAGTCAGAGCTTACAACAAACCTTCCATAAAGTAAGATGCCTTTACAGTATATTTTGCATGTATCTATGAAAGACCTTATTTTTACAGTTTTCATTAATAATGAAACCTAGTTGGAGATTTGAGTTATGGTGATGTCTTTGGGTTGCCCCAGTTTTTTGTCTTGTTTAAAGGTATTGTTTAAAGGAAGTAGAAAAGAACAGTGGTAGTTATTGCCAAGACTAGTGAGTACATAAGATTAGTCAATTAATGACCAATGTCTAGAAACTAATGGTTTGTAAACATGGAACTGGTTCACTCAGACCTCCAACCAGATTGTACACTCCACTTATGATACCAGTTGTTTCTTATAAAATAAATTTTTAGATTAAAAAAAAATCAAAATGCACAAGTGACAAGAGTGCTGTGGTAGAGTATTTTGGAATTTAGAAATGTGACACTTTGCCATAGTAATTGCTACCATTTAAAGTCATAGTATTGGCTCAGAAGGAAAAGGTCCATTTCCACTCTGTGGAATTTACAGAACATTGGAAGCTGGATTTCACCCTATTTTCCCAGGGTGTAAAGATTGCCTGAATGCAAATAGTCTCCTGGTATCTGGCTGTCCCCGTGATTTATTTTCACCATTTTCTGTCTCGAATCACCCATTTGTTTATTTTTTTTCTCTCTTGATTATGCATTGTGTACAATTGTGTACATTGAATAGGAGACTGTTGTGAGGAATAACACTTCAGAAAAAAAATGGGAAGATGTAAATTGAAAGCATTCAGTATTCTCAAACAATTGATACACTATCATACATAACTAGTTTTTAGCCTGTTATTTTTGGTTATTACAGATTGGTCTAATTCTAGCCTTGAGGAGAAAGTGAGGTCTGCAGATGCTGGAGATCAGAGCTGGAAATGTGTTGCTGGAAAAGCGCAGCAGGTCAGGCAGCATCCAGGGAACAGGAGAATCGACGTTTCGGGCATAAGCCCTTCTTCAGGATTCTAGCCTTATTATTTGGAAAGGATTCTAGCCTTATTAATTTGGAAAGGATAACAAAAATCGTATTAAAAGGAATTCTTACTGTAGTGATCTCCATAAATTTCTGGTAGTCTTAGCTAATACAATGAGGCATTTATTTTTATAACTTGCATTTTCTAGCAACCAAATTGAAGTCTTGGGGGTGAAATCTTCAGAGTGATTTGGATTTGTGAAATTTTAATTAAAATAAAAGTAAACATGTCTGTTTCTGTCTGTATCTGGAAGCTCACTTGCCTTTGCAATAAGATTCTAGGATTTGCTTGGACTCTGCCTCTAAATATTAACAGTAAGTTTGGAACAGAATTTGACTGAATTCATGAGCATTCAACTATGCAAATGGAAAGACATTTGAAGTTTTACAGAGTAAAGGTACAGAAAAAAGGACAGCAACCGCTGGAAATGGTTTTGAATGAGGACTGCCAGAGGACTATTTGTGATCCTTAATAAAAATACAAACTCCAGGGTTACTATCCAAGTGAAAGTACCACTTCACGACCATTTCCCACGGCACTACTGCCAAACTTTAGCACTCTCAATCACTTTATAATTACTATGAAAGCCAAATTGCATACTATTTGTTGCCGCCACACAACCCCTGCCAAAAGTGAGCATGATACTATCTCTCACACGATAAGCAATAGTCAATAGGTGACATGGTGCAATCTGATAATATTTTAAAGAGTATGTTGATTTCATTGCTTATTGGGCAACTTTGAGTCTCTTGCTGTGCTGAAATTTTGGTGATACTGCCCACCTTCTGAAAGCCACATATGTTCCAATATAGGATTTTCCATCACACATGTCTTAGTTGGATAGGTTTGTTATCTTCATGAAATTGGGTTCAGCGTTCTTGAGGAAAAGTTTAGGTATGGGAATGCTCTTGTTCGCCATCCAGCAGTTCTTGGGTGAAATACAACTAGGTGCTTGAAAGGAGAGTGTGTGTGTTGTGGTGATTTTGTGGTTACTCCACCATATCATGGGTTCATATGAATACCGACTGTGCAGATGGATAATGGAAGTGAAGATTTGCTGTCTTCTCAACACGTGTGCATGCACACAATTGGTGAGGAAGACAGGACCAAGCAGTATTGAAGGTGTTAGTTTGTGAAAGAGGTGGTTGATCAAGGATCACCTGGTCTGTTTCACTTGATTGACAAAGACACTATTTGCTGTAATTATGACATTTGGGAAGTTTGTTTAAATGGTGTTGCTTAATGTTTTGTTGACAGCTATGTACCTTCAATTTAGATGTACAAGTGGAACCGGTACTATCTCCTCTTAATTGCCGGGTTTACATCATTAGCATGTCCTCTGTTTTACTTTCAGCCAACGAGACATTCCTGCAACTAACTTCACCATTCATGAAATCCACTGTAGAAGAAACATTGATCTTTGCAGGTATTGTCATGAACCATTTCCTAAATCTGAGATGGAAGAGCACTTTGAAACAGAGCATGCATTGGTAAGTTCAGTAGAATGATAGTGTTATGGTAAATATTTACACTGCTCTTGTGTGTCATTCTCTCTCGACTAATATTTCTTTCTAGTTTCTATATATATATGGTGTATGCTAATGTATTGTTTCATCAGTCTTGGCTGTCCTTGTGTGCCTCAGTCAAAGGTGATGTCTTCATGTAATCTAAAGTAGTGCTGGTAGGCCACCTCACTCTTGTATCACAGCTCTTTCTTTTTCCCGAATTTAAGAAACATAGAAACATTTGAGCAGGAGTGGACCATTTGGCCCTTCGAGTCTGCTTTGCCATCCTTGATCGTGGCTAGTTATCTAACTGTTCCTGCTTTTTCTCCATACATCTTGATTCCTTTAGCCTTAAGAAATGTCTAACTCCTTATTGAAACAATTCAGTGTTTTGACCTCTACCATTTTCTGTGGCAGAAAATGTCACAGGTTAACCCCCTCTCTGGATGGAGAAATTCCTCCTCCTCTCAGTCCTAAATAGCCTGTTCCATATCCTTCGACTGGTTCTGGACTTGCGTGTCATTGAGAATATCCTGCATTTACCCTGTTTGGTCTTGTTAGAATTTGATAGGTTTCTGTGAGAATACAACTCTTCTACTCCAGCCGCCCCCCCCCCCACACCAAATCTCCAGTGAATGTAGTCCAAGCTGCTTAACCAATCAAATGATTTCTAAAGCCTTGATCCTTTTCCATTCCTCTTCTCCTTCCCATTTTCTTGTCGACAAAGGAATTAGAAGAAAACATTAAAAACTGCCTTTGTGGTGCAGGATAATTATCTATCTTTGAGTCACAAAAAGCTAAAATATAAATGTTTGTATGTTTATTACCAGAGCAAAGTTAGTTGAGGGATCGCTTCAGTAGTTAAGTATGTCAAACAACACTCTGCCATCGATGTGTTTTAAGTACAATTATTTCCAACAGTGTCAAGGGGTTGATTGAACAGAAAAATCAGAAAAACTTTATTATTCACTACTGAAATGGTTCAAAGTCATTTATCCTGTTTTGTCATGTCTCAAGACTTGGTGGTGGGTGGCTGGAGGAGATGGTTAAATGTGGCTTCTCTTAACTTGGTTATCACCCGTTGTTCTGCATTGCTTAAAGCATGTACCTGAGGGATGAAACTTAATCTAAGTTTTATTACTGCAAAAAAAAGTTGTATAATTGGTCAACATTGAATATAATGAGTGACATCTGAACCTTTTGTGCTAGATTGATTTTTTTTTTTCAAATAAGCATGGTGTTGATCAGATCTGGGAGTCTAAATTCTCCAGATGAATTGCTGTATGAGTATAAAAGTTGATAGTAATGGAGTCCTTGGAGTTTGTTTCCCATGCTGAAACATTTTCAAGTTTACAAATTATTGTGGCTAATTTTAAAATGGCTTATCAGGTACCAATGTGAGCCACTTAGAATCAACAGCAGCCTGAGCAGCTTTAGAGGTGTGGAGTTGGAGGTAATTCATTTCGAGCACTGATATTAAAAGCGAAATGGGTTTTTGTCCTGTGCATGTCTCGAGGCAGTTAAGGGTATTTCATCTATGTAACCAAGTTTTTCACAAACCTGACTTTTGCTTTGTATGAGTCAAGAATAATGGGGGTTTTCCCAAATCATTTATTTTTATATACCTAAAGGTGTTGACTTGTCCTGAGAATGCTTACCCAGGGTGTAATTTATTAACTATTGTTAATTTAGGCATAATTCTAAGTTTGGGCCAATTTGTACCCACGGTTTGTGTATTTTCAAATAATCATCATGGATGTGATCAATATTAGGACTACTTAGTCCAAACCTTTTGGACACCTCTATTTCTTGTCTGGAGCACTCCACTTACAGTTGCATCCTTCTTGCCTTCCTGGATAAGATCAGCTAAGCCAGGATACAATGCAAACCCCTTAAGCTTTGGCAATTCAAATACATGAGGATTGCTCTTAAAGATAGTAACCAACAAGTAATGAGCACTAATATTTGATGACTTAATTTGATCACCTGTTTTACAGGTCAACTGTAAGTGCAACATGAAGGTAGAAAAAAATCAGTTGGAAAAACATGAGGTTGGTGTTTGTCTTTGTTTATCCTCCAATTTGTCTGCCTAATGCAGCACCATCTGTCAAATGCTGATGTTGATGTAACATAGAAAGCAGAGTTGGGTTATCGGTCCCTTGACTGTTTTAACGTTCAATTAGGTCACAGTTGGTCTTTACTTAAACATATATTCCCCATCTTTAGTTCTGCTTGGCATTTTGCCTGACACAAATTATTGCTATCAGAAGTTTTCAATTGATCCCGCATCTATAGGATTTTAAGGGGAGAAAATTCCAGATTTCTTACTTCCTGATTTCAGATTATGTTGACTTTGCTGAATTTGCCAATTAGAGGAAGGATCATTGATTAGTTCATTACAATAGTTTTATCATAAACTAATTGGATTGACATTTTAAATGTGAAATACATCCAGCTGTCCCTACAACCTAACCCTTTAAATCCCAATATAATTCTGATAAATCTTTGCACCCCTTCAAGGCTAATACTTGCTTTTTGTGCATTGTCCAAAACTGCACATTATGCTACAAATGGCATCTAAAACAACTGCGTAACTGAAATAACACTCCCTCACTTTTGAGTTCCAGCTCCCTTTACCTTGAAAAGCCAATGTTCTTCTGACTTCTTTGATTCTATAGCTACAATTAGGGAGCCATGTACTCTGCTAATTATCTGTGGATTTTCTATTGAGTGGGAAAACCAAGGTGAACAAATAGATTACTTATCTTGTGCAAGCCTCAGTTGTAGTCAGATTATTTTAGATCCGTGAAGAGCAGGCCAGGTCTTGGTACGGTGATTTTCTAATAGCAGTCACTGGACAGCAATTAGAGCTTGACTGATCTGTTAACAGCCTGAGAATAGCTTGAATCCAGCCAGAAAGTCTAACCTATAACTGATAAGATTCATATATATTGTGGGCAATGCACTTGGCAGCTTAGACAATGAAGCTCTTAACACCATGCATTTTTTTCAAAAAGTATTTAAGATCATTTTAATTCATTTTCTCTTTGCGTTGTAGAATTTCGAATGCCCTTTGCGACTGATTAAGTGTCAATTCTGTGAACTGGAGCTGGCATTCAACAAATCTGAAGAACATGCTGATTATTGTGGATCAAGGACTGAACCTTGTGCAGCTTGTGGTCGTAATGTTTTGGTCAAAGACAGACACGTGCACCACATCTCCTGTGGCAAGGATGTGGAGGAAAAGAATAACAACCGTATCAAACCTAGATCTGTGTATCACTTTGAAGATAATGTTGGGACTTGGTTTGAAAACCAACCATTTGGGATCTTTCATCGGGATGAAGAGAACCGTGTTAGGGCCAGGCCAAGAATTTCTAGACAGTTGGAAGCCAAAGTTCATGGGAACAGAGAAGCAGGATGTTTAGTGAGGGGGTCAGACAGGAGGAATCTGCCGACTGTAGGTAGAGACCAGAATCAAGGTAAGCTGAGAATATTTTGAATTGGAAGTAGTTATATCAACACGAGAGCATGAAGCTGGGGAAGGAGCTAGAAGTAGCTAAAGAGCAAAATTTATGCTACAGGATTGCACAGCTACAACAGTTGTTGGCCTCCTGGTAACTGCTTTGATACTTCAATGTTTTGATGAGAGATTCTGCAACTTCAGTGGTGAGAGTGGTGGAATTAAACAAATGAAGTGTGTACATATAGTCTTGGCAGACTTTTAATGTTTTTGGTCTTGTAAATGGTATGATGTACTAAGTATAATAAGAACTCTTGTCCTGTATTTCTTTACACATGGTAACTGTTGAGTAGCACCAATCCTACCACCTGTTTAACAAGAATATTTGAATGGAATTGAAAATGGGTGTATAAGCAATGTTGTGGATTTCAATTGTGGTATTCTGCAGTGTGTAGATTTATCTTCAACCCAGCATTATCTTCAGTTTTATAATGGCTGGAAGAAAAATACAGGCTGAGTGAAACATTTCAGTGCTAAGGAAAGAAAGCCAATCTGGGCTTCTACTTTTGTTTGTTATTTATATAAACGATTTGGATGAGGATTTAGGAGAAATGGTTACGAAGTTTGTGGATGGCACCAAAATTAGTGATATAATGAACAGAGAAGAAGGTTATTTAAGATTACAAAGAGATGAAGATCAATTGGGTTTGAGGATTGGCAGATGGAATTTAATTTGGATAAGTGCAAGGTATTACGTTTTAGGAAAACAAACAAGGGCACGACTTATACAATTAATGGTAGAGCCTTGGGTAGTGTTGAGAGGATAGCGAGTTCAGTACATAATTTTTTTGAAAGTTGCATCACATGTAGAGAGAGTGGTTAAGAAGGTGTTTGACATATTTTCCATCATTGCTCAGACCATTGAGGGTAGAAGTTGGGACATGTTGAGGTTGTATAGGATGTTGATGAGGCCTTTTCTCCAGTACTGTGTCTGGTTCTGGTTCCCCTGCTACAGGAAGGATATTATTAACTTGGAGATGGTTCAGAAAAGATTTACCAGGATGTTGCCAGGAATGGAAGATTTAAGTTATAAAGATAGGCTGGGACTTTTTTTCACTAGTGTAGGAGGTTGAGGGGTGACTTCAGAGAGGTTTACAAAATCAGGAGTATTGATAAGGTGAATAGCAAGCATCTTTTCCCTCGGCTGGGGGAGTTCAAAAGTAGGTGTATTTGTAAGGTGAGAGGAGTCAGATTTGAAAAGGGTCTGAGGGGCAATGTTTTTACACAGCGGTTAGTGTGTGGAATGAACTGCTGGAGGAAGTGGTGGATGCGCATACAGTTACAACACTTAAAAAGACACTTGGATAAGTATATGAATAGGAAAGGTTTGGAGAGATGGGGGTCAAACACAGGCAAGTGGGACTAGTTTGATTTAGGAACGTGGTTGTTCTGGTCTAGTTGGACTGAAAGGTCGGTTTCCATGCTGTATGACTCTGATTCTTGTGGCAGTTCGTGAACATTCTAAAACTGTGGGCACCATAATTAGAGCAATACCTGTCATTACACTTTTTTGGTAATGGGCAAGGACTAATTTATGGAGGGAGGGAAGGATTCAATGCCTATTTTATTTTATCTTTGCTGGATTGATTAATTGGTATTAGGTTAAATGTAAATTCATATTTGTCCCTTGCTATAGTGGGAATTTGTGTTTTGAGGTGGGCTGAAACTAAATTGTGGGTAAAGACATTGCTAAATATGATTCTGTCTTCATCAAACATTTGCAATTTGCCATGTTAGTCAGTATTTAGACCTCCGGTATTAAGTTGAATCCCACTGTGGTCGACCCATGGTGTTTTCTTGGTTAAAATCAGCTCACCAATACTGGTTGAAACTTTGAATTATGCTTTTAACACTCATATTTCCTGTTGATTTTGCAGCCAGCCTAGTGAGGACTGAGAGAAATAATTTGGCAGATGTTACAGGTCCAGAGCATGTGGATGCCAACTCTAACCTGGATTACCTGCTTGCTCTCAGTCTCCAAAATGAAAACAATGAGGGAGGAGAGTGGCCACCTTTATGGGAGGATACTCGCTCTGACTACAAATGTTCAGAGCAACAGAATGCAATGGGCTTGCTCAGCACTCAGTCGCCATCTGATATATTCCCAACTTCTGTAAATGTCCATGAAGAGGTAGCAAGTAAGTAGTTAATATTGGACATTTCTTCATAACCAGTCGGTGCATCTTCTGTTAATTATTGTGATCATATAGCCTAGTATATGGCTAATGTAATAATTCACCTTGAGTGTCTTAGGATAATACCTACTTGCCATTCAGGTTGAGTACCCAGTCTTTTGCATGTGTACTTTTCCACTCTCTTAAAGAAGCAGACTGGCACACTGAATTAAGATCAGATATTAATTAGTAGCTTGCCTTCACTTGCAGAGAAGAAGTAAGCATAGAGTCACAGAACAAGTTCTACCTCCACTTGGTTTAATCTCTCTTCTCCCGAATCATGAGGAAAAGTAAGCAACAACATGGTCCTATTTCTTAGCTGTCACCTATCTTTCAAACTATTTCTGAGGAAAAAAAGCATCCTGCATATTTAGCTTCCAGCTTTAAGCTTAAGGACTGAGTGCCAAACCTGTGGTCAGAAATCTGACTGTGTCCCTTTTATTCTTCTCATTGTCATCAGATGAGATGGTATTGAGATACTGATTGTATTTCCTGTAATGATTCATCATCAAGCTTGCAATAAAATTGGCTGTAGCTTGCTAGATAATAGTTCCAGTGGTACCTTTTGCAAATTAATGTTCATGTGGAAAGTTGTAAGTTTTGAATAGATTACTTCATTTATATGTGATGGTTCTTTCTTGCCTTTATTTGTCTTGTACATAGTCACCAAGAATGGTTGGATTGTTGTCTGAATCAGGAACTTGTCACTTTTTCTCCTTACAAAACAATGAGTTGAGTCATACGTAACTGCTATCCCAAACAGACGTCAAATACCATGAATAGTGGGCCAGATGTCAAAATATAGTTTTGTTTTCTTCTTTGAGCTCCTCTGGGCTTTACTTGAGGGCTACCTTTTGGATTTCAGGGTGCCATTTTTCATTCTCACCAACTCATTTATTAGGTGATGAGCTCTTGTCATATTGAAACTTTATTGCTGGAACAGCACAGCAGGTCAGGCAGCATCCAGGGAACAGGAGATTCGACGTTTCGGGCACAGGCCCTTCTTCAGGAATGAGCAGAGTGTTCAGCAGGAGAAGATAAAAGGTAGGGAGGAGGGACTTGGAGGAGGGGAGTTGGAAATGTGATAGGTGGAAAGAGGTCAAGGTGAGGGTGATAGGTCGGAGTAGGATGGAGGCGGAGAGGTCAACAAGAAGACTGCAGGTCAGGAAGGCGACGTGGTCGACGGTGCCCTCCACCGCATCTCCTCCACTTCCCGCTCCTCCGCCCTTGAGCCCCGCCCCACCAACCGCCACCAGGACAGAACCCCACTGGCCCCCACCTACCACCCCACCAACCCCCGCGGATATGGAAGTTTCCTTTGGGGCTTTGGAGAGAAGTGAGGGGGGAGGTGTGGGCGCAAGTGTTGCACCTCCTGCGGTTGCAAGGGAGGGTGCCGGGAGTGGAGGTTGGGTCGGTGGGGGGTGTGGATCTGACAAGGGAGTCGCGGAGGGAGTGGTCTCTACGGAAAGCTGATAGGGGAGGGGAGGGAAATATATCCTTGGTGCTGGGGTCTGTTTGGAGGTGGCGGAAGTGACGGCGGATGATGCGCTGTACATGGAGATTGGTGGGGTGGTAGGTGAGGACCAGTGGGGTTCTGTCCTGGTGGCGGTTGGAGGGGCGGGGCTCAAGGGCGGAGGAGCGGGAAGTGGAGGAGATGCGGTGGAGGGCACCGTCGACCACGTCGGGGGGGAAATTGCGGTCCTTGAAGAAGGAGGCCATCTGTGTTGTACGTATTTTGAACTGGTCCTCCTGGGAGCAGATGCGGCGGAGACGAAGGAATTGGGAGAATGGGATGGCGTTTTTACAGGGGGCAGGATGGGAGGAGGTGTAGTCCAGGTAGCTGTGGGAGTCGGTAGGTTTGTAGTAGAAGCTCTTGTCATATTACCTTATCTACTTGTATTTGGAACATTTGGACTTGCACAGAAGCAGAATTAGAAGAATTTAACAATATATTCAATCATCACTGCTTGACTTAATTAAAATCTGCAACATATGAAAGCATTAATTTGAAGCTCTACAGTTTTTAAGTTGGCACAAGGTATTTGGCATAGGCGAGTAACAAAATCATTTTTAAAAAAATTGACGCACATAATGTACAGAAAGCTAACATAACATGTTCTGTAAACTGCGAGGTCATAGTAAACAGTTGCATGATTGTCCCTAATGTGGAGTCTGCACTTCGTCATTTTCAATGAGATGCTCTACATAAATACAAATCTTTATGAAACAAAACTGTTCAGTATTAAATTATTCAGTTAAGTGCTTCAAGATTAATGTTTATTTATACACTACTTTGAAATGTTTAAAACCATTTTCACTCTTGGCAGTTTCTCCCTTGTCCACTTTGCAGTCCCTTTCAACCTCCTTTGTCGTCCCTTCTCCCTATCCCTCTATCCATCTCCAATTGTTTATCTACCACAGATGCTGCTGACCTACTCACACGTCCTAGCTCCAGCTGCAGAGTTGACTTTCTCCTGATTTTGTCCCTCTACTCTCATTTCCCTGGTGATTTGGCCAATTTGAAGGGCTGAATTCACCCTCTGCCCTCATATTTTGAGTGTTGCAGTCAGCATTTATTCATGGGCCATTCTAGTTGTGTGACTCACTTATTTTTTGTGGCTCGAATGAGTCACTATGGAATTTAACTGTGGATTAATTGAGTCACTGGGGAAAACCTTCAAGTTCCACTTAATTGAATTCCTGCGAGTTTCCCCATGAATTCTATGCAGAGTTGCCTTAAATTTTATGTTTGTATTTTGTTTCTTATCCATTAATGTTTAGGTTCTGATGGACCAAGTTCTGTTTGGTCATCTAGGATCTGCATTGAAACTGATTTACGTACATGTTTGGTGTTCCTGTGGCCCCTTCCTGCTACCTGGGTAACCTTTTTCCCAAAATAACTCTTGCTCTATTGATTAAAATTACTGAAGTTTTTTAAAACCATGTACAAGTCATGTGAAAGTAAACCTTTTGAGGATAATATTTGGGTCAAAAGTCTTGGTAAACCTTTTTGTGGGTAAGGTTTTTGAGGGATTGGCATATGTGCTTGTCTTGGGCCCAAAAGAAACTGTCATAATGGAGTAAAGTGAAAACCAACAACTCTAAATAATTAAACTATCCAAGGTTTAGTTTATGACGTTGCAAACTATGTAGATTTCATTTAAGACAAGCGTGTACCATAAAAAATTAACTGCAGCAGTTCTCATTGTTTATTCCAACAAATACTTTCTTTATTCATTCTTGGGACATGGGCATCACTGGCTGGCCATTTGATTTTTGCATTTATTGCCCATCTCTAGTTGCCCTGGAGGGTGGTGAATTGCCACCTTGAATTGCTGCAGTCGAAGTACTATAGGTTGACCCACAGTGCCCTTAGGGAGGGAATTTCAGGGTTTTGATCCAGCAACAGATTTGTTTCCAAGTCAGAATGGTGAGTGACTTGGAGTTAACTTGTAGGTCATGTTCCAATTTATCTGCTCATCTTGCCCTTCTGGATGGATGTGGTCATGCATTTGGAAGGTGATGCTTAAGGACCTTTTAACTTGTGCATCTTGTAGGTAATGCACACTGCCACTACTGAGTGTCAGTGATGAAGTGGATGCTTGTGAATGTGGCGCTAATCAAGCAGGCTGCTTTCTTCTGGATGATATCCAGTTTCTGGAGTGTTGTTGGAGATGCACCCACCTAGGCAGGGGGGAGTATTCCATCACACTTCTAATTTGAGCCTTGTAGATGATGGACAAGATTTGGGGAGTCTGTGTTAGTTGTTGTGATATCCCCAGCCTCTGTCTGTTCTTGTGGTTACTGTTTATGTGGCAAGTCCAGTTGATTTTCTGGTCATTGGGATGTCCCGTTGAATTTCTAGATTGTGATCATTTCAAGCTTTTAATTTTTTTCAGATTTACTACTACCTTTTGCTTTACGTAAATTGTTGTATGCTGTTGCACAAATGCATCACTGCATGAAGATAATTTTATCTTCAACCTTTGGACTCTTAATAATCAAATGACATGCTGTGCTTAATCTGTGGATTTGAGTAAATGCCAAGTGTATCTCCGTTTGGGTTCTAGCCACGAGAGAACAGGAGAATTGCCCATTTCTTCATTTGTGCTTGTATTTATCCATTCTTGTTTAATTATAACTCCTTTTCACCTTCACATTAAGTTGTAAAAGGTTTTACAAAACTATTTTTTCCACACTGCTCATAGATAATTTGGAACTTTGCATGTTCAGATTGGAAATTGATTAGTAACTGGTAAATTTGAGGTCAGCATATTAAGTGATAGTTTCTCAAACTAATTAGAATGACAGTATAAGGTGTTGCTCATGTCATTACTTCAAGCTGAATAAACCCAGTGATTAATTTGAACCAGTAAGGTACTGTCTGTTAATGATGGGTCATTGCTGAAAAACAGACATATTTTTCAAGCTTTTTATCTTGCACTCATCAAGACATGCTGCAATCCAAGGAACAACTAAGGCCTACACTGAGAGGAGAGTGCTGATTGGCAGGGAAATGAACTGCTATTGATAGAGGCATTGTCATGGTGAATGCATCCATTAAGTTGATTGACAGTTAATCGCCAAGCAGTTAAATTTTAAACGAAACAAGTTGAAGCAACTTGTGCTATATTTGGCAAATCCTATTTATACCTGAAAATCTCAGAGGCACTGGCTTATTCTAGTTGATTTCATCCCAATAATTCATTTGTACTTTTATAGTGTCTTGAGTGTTGTTGGACTTCCTATTCCAAACTAAGATGTGCCACAGATCTTGGGAATTGACTGACTGTTCTCAGTTCCCCAGTCTAGTCCTTGAATTTCTCCAGATTTTTAGAATTTGAGAACTTGAACCTTAGGCTTTGTTGCTGAAGTCATTTTCACTATTCTCAGGTGTTACAACACAGGGTAACCTTTTTGCTTAACTTAAAACCACCAACACAGAAAAGATTTATCTCGTGCAGTAATCTGTAAAGATTTGAGTGGCCAAGAACTACTTATGGTAAAAATTAACAACTTTTTTTGAAGTATAGCAGAGAATTATTAACTGACAACTATATCCAAGTCCTTACTCAAAACTATCTTTTACCGTCCCTTCTATAATACTAGTCTGAAAAAACTCCTGATTTATGATTTACAAACCAAAACGACTTATCTCAAAACCAGACAGCTTTTGTTCTCCTTGGTATTTTGGTCGTCTTTTCTTCTTGGGGATTCTGCTTCACAGTGTTACTGATCGATAAAGGTACCTTTCTAAGAGAGCGGTTTTCTAGGCAGTGTGCAGTTGTCGTTGGCTTGTCAGTTCTATTCTCGACTGTTAGGTTTTCCTGGTCTTATACTCCCAAAGCATCGGGTTGTCAATATACTCAATTCATACTGGATTGGAGTTTGGTATTTTTTCGGGGTTAGCCTAGTTTGAATCGCTTTTGTTGTTTCCAGGCAACCAGCTAATCCAGTTGTTCCACCAAACGTTATGCTTTATTTTCAGAACGCTTGGTTCTGTACAGTAGTTCTATTGCTTTTAACTTTGAAAGGTGCAGTGCACCCACATCTTGATAACACAAGCAGATCTGACCATTTTAGTTCCTCATGCATTTGGGCCTTTTTGGAAATATTAGGTTAATGATACCGTGAGGGATAGTCCTGATTCCAAATGGCCTCCACATTCCTTGTGTTCTGGCAGTTGGTAGATACCAGTCTTGCTGTCCATTTCTTTTGCCTTCCAATTTCTAATTCTGCATACCTTGGTTTTTTATCCTTGAGAGGGTTATTTACACAGGCAGGAAGAACCACCTAGCACTTAAGAGATGACTGAATAGTGCTATGCTGATGTTGGTTAATTTTGTATCAGGAATTAAATATCAACATTTGTTGCTTTGAACATGTTGAAGAGTAAAATTTTTCTTTGTGTAATCCCCCGATCTCAAATTCCATATTGCTGTTGTTGCAATTGCTTTCATCCATCCAGCCTTCCTCATGAACCTGGACCAGCATGCCTTTCATAAGTCTCTTTTGGGAGAGCTTTACTTGAATATCATCATGGTCTTCAATCATGTGCCATCCACTTGCTGTACAAGATGCAACCACTGTGCAGTACTTATTATTGTGTCCAGTTGTCTCAACAATGAAAGTTTTTCATCAGTTTTAGCAATGGTAGTCTTTGGCATGTTAAATTTCATTGCCCTGTGTGGGAAACATGGATGAAACATCGATTTGTTTATATTCTTAGTATTGGAAGACAAAATAGTGGAAATTGATTATCTTTAAGTTCAGATGGCAGATGTTGGAATTTTTTCGAGTACTAAATTTGTCATCATTCATCTGGTGCCCCACCTGGGACAGGCAGGCCTCGAATTCTGAAATGTCATCTTTCTTCGCTTCTGAGGGTAGAGAGTTGCATGCCTCCATTAATTAATATGATTGTTTTATTAATGCTCATGAACACATTCTGCAAATTAGTTCTCCGGTTTAAATTAAGCTGTGTACTTTTTAATTCTAAATGATCTCGCGATGGGTGATATTGTCTTCGGTTTATTAAAGAAGCTGAAGCTCTCTTTAAGAGGAAGAAGGCAGCTTATGTGAGGGTGAGGCATAAAGGCTGAGATAGGGGACTGGAGAGTTATAAGTTAGCCAGAAAAGATTTTTGAGAGGGCTAAAAAGAGCCAGGAGGGGATGTGAGAAGTTGGTGGATAGGATCAAGGAAAAACCTAAGGCCTTCTATAGGTATATCAGGAATAAAAGAATGACTAGAGTAAGATTAAGGCCACTCCAAGATAGCAGTGGGAAGTTGTGTGTGGAATCGGAGGACATAGGGGGAAGCGCTTAATGAATTACTTTTCGTCAGTATTCACATTGGAAAGGGGCAATGTTAGTGAGAATACGGCGATATAGGCTACAAGATTATATGGGATTGAGGTTGACAAAGAGGAGGTTTTATCTATTTTCAGATCTTTGATAATTGCTAAAACTCCTGGGCCGGATGGGATTTTTCTTCTGATCCTCTGGGAAGCTAGGAAGGGGATTGCAGAGCCTTTGGCTTTGATCTTTGTCGTCATGAGTCGTGCCAGAAGACTGGAGCATAGCAAATGTTGTTCCCTTGGTTAAGAAGGACTGTCGGGACAGCCCTGGTAATTATAGGCCAGTGAGCCTTATGTCAGTTGTGGGTGAGGTGTTGAAAAAGGTTATAAGCGATAGGATATATAATCATTTGGAAAGGAATAATTTGATTAGGGATAGTCAGCACAGTTTGGTGAAGGATAGGTTGTGCCTCACTAACTTTGAGTTCTTCGAGAAGGTGACAAAACAGGTGGATGAAGGTAAAGCTGTTGATGTGGTTATATGGACTTCAGTAAGGCGTTTGATAAGGTTCCACATGGTAGGTTATTGCACAAAATACGGAGTTTTGGGTTTGAAAGTGATTCAGTGGTTTGGATCAAAAATTGGCTAGCTGAAAGAAGCCAGGGTGATGGTTGATGGAAATGTTCATTAAGGAGCTCAGTTACTAGTGGTGTGCCACAAGGATCTGTTTTGGGGCCGCTGCTGTTTTCGCATTTTTATATATTATCTGGATGTGGGCGTAGAAGGATGGGTTAGTAAATTTGCGGATGACACCTAAGGTAGGCAGAGATGTGGATAGTGCCGAAGGACGTTATGGGTTACAGAGGAGCACAGATAAGATGCAGAGCTGGGCTGAGAAGTGGCAAATGGAGTTTAATGCGGAAAAGTGTGAGGTAGTTCACTTCGGAAGAAGTAACAGGAATGCAGAGTATCGGGCTAATAGTAAAACTCTTGGTAGTGCAGATGAACAGAGATCTGTGTCCTGGTGCATAAATCCCTGAAAATTGCCACCCAGGTTGATAAGGTTGTTAAGAAGGCATGTGGTATGTTGGCGTTTATTGGTAGTGGGATTAGTTTAGGAGCCACGCGGTAATGCTCCAGCTGTACAAGACACTGGTAAGGCCGCACCTGGAGTAATGTGTGGAGTTCTGGTCACAGCATTATAGGAAGCAAGTGGAAGCTTTGGAAAGGGTTCAGTGGAGATTTACTAGGATGTTGCCTGGTATGGAAAGAAGGCCTTACGAGGAAAGGCTGAGGGAACTGAGGCTGTTTTCATTGGAGAGAAGAAGATTGAGAGGTGACTTAATCGAAACTTAAAGGTAATCAGAGAGTTAGATAGTGAGAGCCTTTTTCCTCAGATGGTGAGGGGACATAGATTTAGGACAGATATCACTGGTAGTTTCTTCACTCGGAGAGTAATAGGGGCGTGGAACGGCCTGCCTTCGACAGTAGTAGACCGGCCGATATTAAAGGCATTTAAATGGGTATTGGACATGTGGATAATAATGGAACGGTGTCGGTTAGTTGGAAATCAGATTATTTTCACAAGTCAGCACAATATTTTATGTTCTATTTGTCAATCTTGTTAATTAGCTGAGGGGAAAATCTAAAGTTTACCACATTTTGCCTCCCCGTTGATGAGCAATTGTAATTACTGGTAACTAATAATCCATGACTAGTTTGATCCCTGAAAACCTAATTTTAACTTTTACAAGAGGTATGTTATTTTTCAGCCAAGCTTTGTGTGATCTGGAGATGAAGGATGTGGACTGTTGGCAAGTTTTTTTGTGGATTTGCATTAATCAAGCACCATGTTGGAACCCCTCATTTAGATGTGAGATGAAGGAAAGCCTCTCTTTACATCTGTCAACCTGGATTTAAACCTGAGTAAAATAGGAATAGATTAATTATGGTTATGTTTCATCAGTGTCTTTTGAAAGTAATTGTAAATTTTGGTTGACAATTGAACATTTTTTCCCTCTTTTAGATGATGTCACAATGTTACCTTGTGAGTTCTGTGAAGAACTCTTCCCTGAAGAAGAATTAATTATTCACCAGGTTTGTTTTTGTGTCCATTCTAACAAATCAGGACTGACTCTGATCTAGTAATTCTGATGGAAGTATTACTGATTGAATTTTCTCCAGTAATTTGATTATCAACATTAATGAACAGCTAATGCTAAAAATCTTGTTCATCATTGTCTTATTCTATCTTTCCAGTCTGATTGCCAGCATAGCATTTTCTCTTGCATTCTTAAAATGTATAGAATGTAGACTTGTTATAACTGCCTATGAAGATAATTAGTTGTGAAGTCAGTCACAGTGACCACCAAGGGCAGATAATGAAAGCTGGGAAAAGTTTGTTCTATTATCTGAGAAGAATGTTCCTTGAAAGTGAGGTAGCTTTGCAGAGTCAGTTTCATTGAACAAGGTTCAACCTATGTTTGGCCCTATTCTATTCACATTGGTGTGAGACCAAATCTGATCATGAAGAGAAGGATAATCAAATTATTTTGCCCCTACTTAAGTCACGGTACTTTCTTCTCTGTTCCCATCCTCTCTATGTTCTTCACATCTTTAACAAAGTCGCACAAAATAATGTTGCCATGACCTTGATTGCAAGAGCATAAATCAAGGAAAAAAAATTGACACCTATGAACAACATCACAATCTGATTTATTCTCCGATGTGGCCCATTCAATTATGTGCATGGGCTTTAGCATGGCTATGCCTGTGTAGTATCCGCATAGGTCTGTTTTATGCTTAGTTGTCTTAGGAATTTTCAGGTAGCTGCACTGCAGTGGAGCTTGGTGAACATTGCCTATATGGGATTGAAAAGTTAGCAGTCATAAATCCAAATATAACCCAACTCATAAATCCAAAAAAGAATGTAGGGGGTGCTTCTTTACCGAAAGAGTGGTAAGAACATGAAAGGTACTACCACGTGGCATAGTTGAGGCAAAAAAACTGAAGTGTATTTAAGGGGAAACTAGATGAGCAGAGAACAAAATCATCAGCAATCACTCTAATGACTATGTCCACCGAGAAAGTTTTGCATCACTGGTCATGGGTTCTATGGCTGATGAGTCCATTCTAAAGCTGTACCTCTAACCGCAGAGATTTAGCAGGTGTTTCCAGGAGGTGGAATTAGTCCTTGCGATTCCTGTAATTTCGTTCTTCAATATCTTTACCATACTTTCTCCTGCTGATGGATCAGGTTCCCTCTGAATAAGGTGTGCCATGTGTTGACATCTATGTTTCATTTCTTGAGGGAAGCCTTCAGGAAGTCTCTGAAATGGTTCCTTTGACGACTACTCGTTTGAAGAGTAATCCTTTGGGGTCAGTTGAAGGTTATTAGGAGGTTGCTTTTCTAACCAAATTAGGAATGAAGGTTCAAGTATTTAATTTTATGTTTGATTATTAACTATTTTGTACTGGATTATAACACTTTGCAACAGTGAACCTAAAAATAAAAAAAAGTTAAGTTTATGATGGTTAAAAATCAAGAATTCATCTTATTTTCAAAATGTGTTGCTAAAACAATTTTTTTATATAATAACTTCAATCAGGAGGAGGGAGGTAAATAAGTCAAATTAAGAATTGCTTCATCTAGAAAGGACGAAAATAGCTACATAAACACTTCCAATTTCTTTCCATCAAGTCAGCCTCTGAATTCCTTTGACTTGTATCTCCTTTCATCCTGCAAGTAAAAAATGTTTACCTTGTCCATTCAATTACGTCTGCTACTCAACATTCTTGGCTACTAAATTCTCTCCCAGGCATTCCCTTGTCTGTCCTGAACCATTATTTCTTTTTTGACTATGAAATCAACTTGCCAATCTGATCCTCTTCCTGGACCTTGAATGCCATTTGTGCTGGCTTGCATGATAAATGGACTCCGCTTCTGCCTCACTGCTGTTGCTTTTCTTTAAAGCAACAACCCCTCTTTTTCATCCTCATCACGAAATACTACCCTACTTGCGACTTGATCATTCCCAAATCCATGGCGGTACATCTTGGCTGCAACTATCTGAATCCTTTATTTTATATAATTGGGTTTCTGTCCTTATGAAAGCAGATGCAATCTTAACTAAAGTGACATATGACATCCTGTGTAACCAGGGTGCATTATTCCTCCTAGATCTCCCTGAAGTCAATGAGAGCACTCAATCCTTCACTACTTTTCTACAGGGATCTGAACTTGCTTTGTTTACTCTTGGCTAACTGATCATGGCCAATGCATCCTTGTCAGCGATCACTCCACCTGCCTCAGGACTGTTACCTCCAATCCCTTGAGGATCAATACTTGGTCCCTCTTTGTCTATATGCTGTTCTTAGCAATTGTCATATGACATCTTGTTTTCCCCTTTTCTTCATATTATTAAACCCCTTAGCGTCCTTGTCTTACCGTGTGTATAGTAGCTAATCTTGGGTAAGGTGTAAGTTTTTTTTCCAGGTAAACATTGTGGAAAGTTGAAATCACCAACTTCAAACCCCATTATAAAACTGTCCCATATCACCGATTCCAATCTCCCTGGTTATTATCTCAAGTCAAATATGTTTGTCATTGCAGTTGCATTCTTTTCAAATCTGAGTTGTGACCACTCCACAAGTAACACTTGGTTTAATTTATATAATATCATCCACATTCCTACTGACTGATAAAACCCTTGTGCGTGGCTTTCTCATTTCCACTTTGCAGTGCCTTGCTCGCAAGTCTTTCACTCTTCTCTGTGGAAACTTCTTGCTTCCTTATCTTTGACTGCAAGAAGTGCTGCACATTCATTATTCTCATGTCCTCACTGATCTCCTGGTCTCATAGTACGTCTAATTTATGATTTTGTGCTCATGTTTAAATCTCTTCCACTTGTTCTTGCCCTTCCTCAACTAACATTTTCTGTCTTAAAACTACAAAACAACAATTCTCCCTTCCTCTGACTCTGACTCTTTGTGCTTTCCCCCATCTTTACTTTTTCAAGCTTGTCTTAACTTGCCAAGGCTTCATGATCACTTTACTCCTCCAAATCCTTTTTCATTTGATCTTGCTTAAAATCAATCTCTTTGACAATTTTTTGTCACCCCTCCTAAAATCATCTTTGGCCTGGTGTCTGCTTTATTTTGCTTAATCAAACCATGTGTTTTGGGTCATTTTGCAATGTTAAAGATGTTATTTAAATAAAAGTTGTTCGTGCAATGATGAAGAATTGCCAATAGTTCGCATTTGAAGATGGGGAGGCAATGGTCTAGTGATAATATTAGTAGATTATTAATCCAGAAACTCAGCTCATTCTGGAGACCTGGGTTAAAATCCCACCATGGCTTAGTGGGATTTGAATTCAACAAAGAATCTGAAATTAAGAGTCTAATGATAACCTTAAAATCCATTGTCAATTGTTGGAAAAATCTAAATGGTTTGCTAATGTTCTTTAGGGGAAAAAAAAATCTGGCCTGTATGTGACTCCAGACCCTCAGCAATGTGGTTGACTCTTAACTGCCTCCTGGGCAATTAGGAGTGGACCGTAACTGCTGGTCTCGCTAGAAATGCCCACATCCTATGAGTGAATAAATTTAAAAAAAAACAAGTCCCATATTAGGTGAATGTTGCTTAAGATGGTAAGAGAATGACTTTTACTTGGAATAATGTAGACACTTTATTCAATCTGAAGGCAATTTAGACAAGAATAAAAATTTCTTGGAAAAAAACGTCAGTTATAATTGTGAACAAATGAAGTCTGATTTGAGAAACTTTTATACTGACACTTGATTTTTTTTTTTCTCTTCCCTTTGTGAAGCAATTGATTTATGATTTTTGTTTTAACAGACTGGCTGTAACCCAGTAAGTGCCTTTGCATCATTCAGTAAAAGTACCACACTTATACCACCGTTACAAAGGGTCTCCATTCCCAGGACGAATGACATTTTCTCCCATCGTCACCATATGAATCCTGAATTGTTTTCAGAAGACTACACACTGCCATCATATAGTCCATTTGTGGGTTCCAGTGATGGAGATGTCATGATTCCGTGTGAGTTCTGTGGTTATGCATTAGAAGAAGATATGCTGTATCAACATCAGGTAAAAAGGAAAAATTATTTTAAAAACTGTATCACAAGGCAAGTAATGATTAGTATTGCCTGAATTGTCTGAATATTGAGCTTCGTTCACTCAGAAGCATTCACCTTTTGTGAGAAAAGACTTTACTCCTCTGCACACTGTTCTTAGTATTAGAGCCAGCAGTATGCAAGTTTCTAATTCATTTGTTTAATAGGTTGCATGATATTGCCATGTAATTTGAAATGATTTGGTAATACATCTTAAATATGGTATGTTCTATATCTAAGTGAATGTGCTGGAAAACAGTCCCATTACTTTGAGATGGGGGATTGAATCACAGCTTTCTGGGGTTTTCTTCTGGTATGTCATTTGTATATTGACTGTGGCAGTCACCAGAGATTACCTGTACACTCCTTGTTAGCAACATAAATCCAAGTCAATATCTCATCTTCAGCTAGCAGCTTTGTAGAGCATTCCGTATTTCTTAAAAATCTGGTTGGGGTTTTGGATGATGTGGATGTACCCATATTGAAAGTAAATTTTTTTTTTTTGTTTAAAAGTAAGAGTTTTATTTCAAATCCCTAATCAGCCGAGTTTAAAATCTGGAATATAAATATAAAAAAAGTGCCTTTTTTTTTTTGAGAAAGCACTGTCTGCCTTCTATTTATGCATGAACATAGAGCCAATAACTTTCCTCCTCCTCTGTTAACAGAATCAGTGTGATTTGCGACCACCAACTGCAAGACCACCTGATCAAGAAATCAATCGGCCTTTCCTAGTCACCAATACTGAAACAAGAGAACCTCCACAAGTGCCCACTCACCGACCGAGACACCAAGGTAAATGCAAAAGTGTGTTTTTCTCACAGCGTGAGGGAGACAATGTGCAAATGTTAGTCATTTTCTGGCTAGGCAGAAACACATGAAATATGCCCTCCTTTAAACAAGAGCCTTCATTTTAGGAGTTAGTGGATTGTTTATTCAGGCATCCCAATGCTGCAGTGCTCCCACTCTTGAACTTTACAATATGGATTATGTTGCCAGGCAGGTACAACTTTTTATCTTCCTTGCTGTTTTCCCAGTGCAAGCAGTAATGTAATCATATCCATCCATCTGTTAGAGCTGATATCAGTTAAGCGTGCAAGGTGTTTTGTTTTAATAGGGGATTACCACACCAGATTCACATAGATACTGAATAATCAAAGAATCTAGGAAATTTGAGTTAACTTTTACATGAGCTATTTTGTCTTTGCACATTTTAGGTGTATAGGGGAATTAACTTTCTTGAAGGATAGACACCGATATCCACAACAATATGTGGAAAATTGATCATTGGTCCTATCAACAAAACTCTGGGCAAATCCAACACCATCCAATCCTGCCCTATCAACCTAGTGTCCATCATTTAAGTAATGGAACTGGATCATTGACCGTGCTACAACACAGCATTTGCTCAATAATCACCTTCTCTGCTTAGTTTGGGTTCTGCCAAGGCTGCTCAGCACAGACCTCATGACACTTGGTTCAAGCATAGACAAAAGGATTAAGTTCTAGAGGTGGGGTGAGAGTGTTTGCCTTTGACATCAAAGCAGCATTTGACAGATTCTGGCATCAAAGTGCTCTTGCAAATCCAAAGCTAATGGGTGGGTTGGGAGAAAAAGAGACACCCCACTAGTTGGAGTCATGCTTAGCACACAAGGTAATTTGTGCAGGAGTTCCTCATTGCACTCAGTCACTTCTAGCTACTCAACCCTGGGTCTGTCTTCCTTCCATCAAAAGATTAGAAGCACCCTTCATGATTCCAAAAATACTGAAGTAGTCCATGTTCATATACGGTCTTGGGCGATAAGCGGCAAGTAACATTTATTGCATAAGTGCAAGGCAAAGATCACCTTCAGTTGGAGGGAACCATATTCATGATGTTCAATGGCTTTACCAGTGCTGAGTCTCACTCCTTGCGGGACTACCATTGAGCAGGAACTGAACTGGACCAGCCATATTAATGGCTGCAAGAGAAAGACCAGAAGCTGGGAGTCTGATGCATACCATCCTTGACTCTCCAAGTTTTTTTCACCTACAAGATACAAATTGAGTATGATGGCAAATTCTGCAGTTGCCTAGATGACTACAGCTCTAACAGGACTTGAAGCTTGATATTAATCAAGGCAAAAGGGAGTGCATGACTGGTACCCATTAACACTATGCTACAAAATGCTCTGCAGCATTTGGCCAAAATTCCTTTTTAACCATATCTTTCAAATCTGTGACCTCTGCCATCTCCCAAGGACAAGGGCAGCTGATGCCTGGAAATGCTTCCACTTGCATGTTCTCCTTCAAGCTGCAATATCTTGACTTGAAACTACATGATAGTTATTTTGCTGCCACTGGATCAGAACCCTGAAACTCCTTTCCTAATAGAACAATGGATGTACCTATCTCACAAGGAATGCAGAAGTTCAAGGCTCAGCGCCATCTTGAGGGCAAGTGGACAAAGGCCATAAGTGCTGACCTAGCTCGTAACACTGTGTTATCCTGTGGTTAAATTAAAAATCTGGTTATAGCAGTGTGGAGGTTTCTGTGTTCTGTTTATGTAAATTTTTTGGAGCACATTGTGTTTATGCTTAGTGAGTTTAGAAAGAATAGTTTTGTTTCAGAATCGATAGTTTCAATGCTCTTCATGATTTATGTTCTGATTCAGGAGATGTCAGGCCAAATTATTTTTCGCATCTGGACAATGTCCAGGCAAGACCAGCGATTCGACCTGCACAAAAAACAAAACCAACAGGAGCTCCAGCAACATTTAGACAGGGGATTGGTGCCCATAAGTCTCCAGCAAGTCCAGACACGGAGACCAGTACCCTAAATACAAGAAGTACAAAGCTTCCCAACAGAGAAACATCTGAATTGAGGCGGCGGGCCCGGAAACCTTTGGAAACATCTGTGGGTTCTACTCGTCCTATTGGAGATGTATTTCCAGAAAGCTACAAATCAAACTTTCCACATGCACCCACTGCTAGATCCAGGTGAAAGTGTGTTCAACAATAGGGCCAAGTAAACAAGCATCTAGATTGTTAAAATGGATGGTTATTTAAAACAACCTAGTCTAATCACCTGTGGGATACAAATAGTTTTGATTTCTAGACACTGGTTGTAGGGATGAGGAGAAAATGAGCTTTTCCATGATGGTTGATTGCCCTAAATGTATTTCCCAATTTGTGGAGTTTGTATGGACCAAGAAAGCCAGGATTCTTGCTTCTAATCCTTGACCAGTGACTCCTCCCACTGAAAAATACATATGTTGTTCAGGTGACTGCATTGGGCTCTTTGTAATGTCATCCAGCTTATTGTTGACTAGAGAGCTCTCCGTTTGAACTTTGATCTCAATAGCAACTTGGATGTGATAGACTTTGTGCAGAGCATCCAATGAGTTATGCTCCACTTGCCAACACCTTCTGGAGAGCAGGGTTGAAAATTGGAGGGGGAAGTACCCATGTGCCCTCCTGTTCAAAGTGCTCAAAACTGCATTTTGTTTAGCCATCCCTCCTGTCCTGTGTCACCTGTTTATTCAAACTGTGTTCAGATGCTGGTTTGCTTATCCCTTTGGATTGTGGTTCTCTTGTATATTAAGTTTTTTTTGGTGACTCTGCTGTTTCATGTGCTTTTGTACTGTTCTGGTGCATGCATTGGTTTGACGTGATTCCTTACACAACGCATTTTTCTTGTGGTCTGAGTAGCTCACTTGCTCACCACTTCATCTAAGAATGAACCATGAAGTAGAACTGTTTGTTTCTTTGTTTCTTTTCCAGTGTTGTATCACTGAACAACACAAGTCCAATGTTTGTAAAGCCAGGGAAGCAGTTGGAGTTTAGGAAAGGACATTTCCAATGGTGGTTCTTAATCGTTATCCTGGCTGCATTTTGGTTAACATCAAACAAAGCTGAGATTGGCTAAGGAAATAAATTCTCCCATGGTCGAATAGCTTGCCGCCTCTTTCTGCCAATGTTTGGACATGGAATTGAATTGCTGTTCCTGTAGAATCATAAGACTTGTCATCTGGGAGGGGAGAAAGGTGATGCGGGAGAAAGGGAGCCATTCCTTTTTTAAATGAAAATGCAGATTCCTGATTTGAGAATCAGAGGTGAACTTCGTGTGTTTGGTCCTGTATGTCATGAGCAACTATGAAGTTGCTTTCTATCCAAGGTGGCTTCTATTTTAAAAGGATCTGCAGAGTCTCCAGTGATAATTATATTCATTGAAGCTGGGAACTGTCAGTCCTCCAACATAAGTAGATATTGTAAGAGTTTCTGACAATGTAGTTAAAGCAGCACTTCCCAAATTCTGTGTTAGACCAATGTAATACAGTTTAAGCATGAGAATAAATTGTTTTACAGATTCACCTGTTTCTTGTTTTCAGCGTTCTGCCTGTTTGTGCCAATTCAGCTTGGTGCTTAAAAGCCCAGAAGACTTTTCTTGTGGAAAAGTGCAAAGGTTGTGTTGCTTTAATGTGTTAAACACTGTTCTTTCTTTTCCAGAGCTCTGTATTAAAAGATAGTCATTATTAGACAAAATGGTGGAGATTTGGAATCAGGCACTGGGTTATGTGTCATTCCTGAGTGGAAATATACATAAATGATCTGGATGAGGACACTGTTGATATGATCAGCAAGTTTGCAGGTGACACGAAGATTGGTCAAGTAGCAGAAACCATATGGGTCTGTCAAAGAATATAGGAGAATATAGATAGACTGGAGAGTTGGGCGGAGAAGTGGCAGATGGAGTTCAATCCAGGCAATTGAGGTGATGCATTTTGGGAAGTCTAATTCCAGAGTGAATTATACAGTAAACGGAAGAGCCTTAGGAAAAGTTGATGAACAGCGAGATCTGGGAGTTCAGGTCCATTGTACGCTGAAGGTTGCTGCACAGGTGGATAGAGTGGGCAAGAAGGCATGTGGTATGCTTGCCTTCATCAGACCAGGGTATAAGAGTTGGCGGGTTATGTTAAAATTGTGCAAGACATTAGTTCGGCTGCATTTAGAATACTATGTACAGTTCTGGTCACATTTCCAAAAGGATGTGGAAGCTTTGGAGAGGGTGCAGACAATGGTTTACGAGGATGTTGCCTGGTATGGAAGGTGCTAGTTATAAAGAGAGTTCGAGTAGGTTGGGATTGTTTTCATTAGCAAAAAGGAGGGGTGACCTGATTGAGGTCGACAAAATCCTGAAGGGTATAGACAGGGTAGATAGAGATAAGCTTTTTCCCCAGGATGAAGGATTCAATAACGAGAGGTCACGCTTTCAAGGTAAGAGGTGAAATGTTTAAGGGGTATATATGCGGCAAGTACTTTACACAGAGGGTGGTAGGAGCCTGGAACAGGTTGCCAGCAGAGATAGGAGAGGCAGACACAGTAGATTCATTTAAGATGCGTTTGGACAGATGCATGAGTAGGGGAGCAGAGAGATACAGATGCTTAGGAATTGGGTGACCGGTTTAGACAGTACATTTGGATCGGCTCAGGCTTGGAGGGCTGAAGGGCCTGTTCCTGGGCTGTAAATTTTCTTTGTTCTTAAATAAGACATGGCCTCTTGAACCTGCTTCACCATTTACCAAGATCATTATTGATCTTTGGCCTTAAGTTTACTTTTCTACTAGGTGCTGAAATCCATAAGCTTCTAAAAATGAATCAATTGCAGCTAGGAATTTATTCAACAATAGAGCATCTGCAGTTCCCTCTGGAGAATTCCAAAGATTCACAGTCCACTCACTGGAAAACAAAAATTCTCATTTCAGTATTAAATGATCAACCTGTTCTCCTGAGACTGGTTTAGTCAGTAAGGAGAAAGTGCCTCTGAGCATTATGGTCAGATTTTGTTGTGGTATTTGTTTCAATGAGATTTATTTCTCATTTTTTTCTAAATTGCAGAGATTCTACTTAGTCTCACCTCAGACCAGTCCACCAATCCGAAGTCAATCCGAATCTAGTGAATCTTTGTGCAGACTCTTAAGATTCTAATACTCTGCATCTGTGGAAAGAGAAGTATCTCCAGCACTCTGTTTAATATTGTTTTGCAATCCATCTGCCACCTCATAGACAAGTTAATGACTAGACAATAATCTCATCTTTATGCCCTTCCCATAGCTGACCTTTTCACTTTGTTTCAGTCATCAGTTATTTTGGATACATTGCACTCTAATTACTTTACATGAAAAAAACATGGATTGTAAATAATATTTTTCCAAGGCTATTGTGTGGATTATTTTGAAATCTAGTTCAAGAGATCTGTTTTCTCTCCAGGCTACAAACATTAGAAACTCCAAGATTTTTCTATGTAACCATAACTTCTTAATTTATTGCTTTTTTTTTCTCCAGATCTTTTCAATTTGGCATATGTCCTGCACTGTCAATCTTGGTTCTCACTGAAAGCAAAGAACCCCAGGCGAAGATCAGTATTTATTCTGGGTGATCTTCTCCATTACACATAACCTGTGTTTAGTAGAGCTGATTTCTTTTTTATTCTTGCTGTCTTTATAAGTCCTGTGTTTACTTTTCAGTCTGAGAACAGAAGGATCCAGGGTTTCTCGGAGCACAGTTCCTCCAATCTCGAGGAGCAGAGTGCCAGGAATCAAGGTAAATAATTTTTAAATTGCATGGGAAATATGACCTTTGATTTGAAGAAACATGGTCATTTAAAAAATAAACTCAGAAGAACTAATGCATTATCAAGTTTCTATAAGCTGGTCAGGGTAAGGTTTCAGTATTGTCTAATCACCAATATATTTTGTTTCTCTCCTAACGTTGCCCAGTTTGGAATGTAGTTCCTGAGGCACTGGTGATAATTTAACTAAGTGTGTTTCTTATGTGACTTACAGAATTAAGTGTTGGGAAATTAGCGGACTTTAGGGGGTGTTACAATCTCCATAGAAATGGTGACAAATAATTAAAATCTCCAAAACTGACTAAAAGGGTCACATGCCGTGATTTCAAGTTAAGAGGTTTTGCATTTACTGTGCCATAAGTGAAAGAAACATTGGTTCAACAAGCAATTTCCATAAGCAATTTTCACTTTTTTAAAAAAAAAATAGGTTTATGCCATCTACTTAAAATGATCAAAAGGCCCAATTATTTTTTACTCCGTCCCTCGTGTGGACATTTCCTTCTCTGAAGTCCAGCCCCAAACTATTCTCTGCTCCTGATAACTTGCCTCCTTTTTTTCTCTTTTCTAGATGAATAACTTCTCCCCAAACTGACTCAGTTCCCTGGTGATCTTTCTCTAGCCAAAGCCTCAATTAAATTGTCATGTCTTAAATTCAAGAGCATTCCATATGGTGAACAATTGAGATCTGCTGCTTCTGTTTTTGCTCTGTCTCAGGATTTTGTGGACTGACCTGTCTGAAGTGTCCATGCACTGGAGATATCTTGACTCCGTACTGTCTTGAATGAAATAGACAGTTTGAAGTATAGGTTTTGCAGGTCCTGACATTCCTAACATCAATGTGAGATTTGGAGAATGGTTGTTTACTCAGTCATCAAAAATGCTCTTATCCAGATGTAAACATCTTGTGTGTTCTTCCTGGTAAATCATTGTGGCCCACTCTTAACCAAGCCAGCCCAAACTCTTGTGACCTAATCAGCCAAATGACCCTTGCATCAGTGGCTGTCAAAGCAGCAATCTTACAATAAGCAAGGGATATGGTTATCTGAGACTGGAACCTCCATTTTCCACATACATTGACTAGATAACTGCCGTACAACTCTGAACCAAAGATGACAAAGTACTTTTTCTGAGAGAATTGGGGTAACTAATCCTTTGTCACAGTGTTTGATTACTCCTTGTGATTTCCAGAAAATTGCCAACCTGCATATTTTAGACCTTTTCTTTTTGAAGTCTGTTGCTGAGCCATGTAATGATTCTGTATTATCTTTTAAGAGCCCACAGAGCAGTTGTCTGTTCTGTTGTAGATGAGGAAAAAGTAGCAAGTGTCCCAGAAATCATACAGCAAGTCGGGATATACAAGCTCACTATGCAGGTGCTAAGTGGACCCTGCTTTCTTCTTTTTGTTGAAACCAGCAACTTATGGCACAATTATTTTACTTAATTGGTCTTTTGACTGATCCAATATTTAGATTAATCTAGCTGATCGTCTACCTTTAGTTTTGCTTGTTATGACTGTGCTAGTTAGCCTCATCTGCTGTGCATTACTTGTATGCTGTTTTACAGTGCTTAATGCTGCTAATCCAGGAGTTAGTCTGTTCCATTACTTTGTTTCTTGGAACAAGTGTTGCCATCTGGTTCCACCACCTATACTCAAGTGGTAATCCTGCTTCAAAGTAGATAGCAAGAAGTCTGTTAAGGTTAAAATCTTTCAGGTTCATAAATAGCTTGCTGTAACTTGTTTGAGTTCAGGCATTAGTAATCACAACTGAGCAATTGTACACTTGCAGGAAAAAAGATGCAAGTTTGTTAAATATTCCTGTTTAGTTACAAATATCCAATTTAATACTTTTTAATAAAACTTTAATTGAATGTTATGTTGAAAATCTGTGTCCTTGAAGAAAATTAGCACGGTGGCTCAGTGGTTAGCACTGCAGCCTCAGTGCCAGGGACTCTGGTGCAATTCCCACCTTGGGTCACTGTCTGTGGAGTTTGCACATTCTCCCCGTGTCTGTGTTGGTTTCCTCTGGGTGCTCGGGTTTCCTCCCCCAATTCAAAGATGTGTTGGTTAGCTGGATTGGCCATGGGAAATTGTCCATGGTGTTAGGTGCATTAGACAAGGGTAGGGGAATGGGTCTAGGTGGGTTACTCTTCAGAGGGTCACTCTTCAGAGGGTCGGAATGGACTTGTTGGGCCAACGGGTTTGTTTCCATACTGTAGGGAATCTAATCAAGTTTCCATACTGTAGGGAATCTAAAAAAGATTAAAAAGTTAATCTTTTTAAATGTTTTATTTGTTTTGATTTTCCTGATGGCTCAGTTGGTATGGTCCAAAATTGAACCAGGCCAAGGAGGCCCCAAGTTTAACACTCACAGCACAAACTGGAAATCAGTCTCTGCCAGGTTGCAAGTTACAATTATTCTCACACTTCTGAGCTAAGGAAAGAGAATTAGTAGCTGCTGGGATTCTTGCATCTGATCATTAGCTTAGCATCTTGCATCTGATCCTTAGTGGGTTAGGCACACATTGAGTGCATATGGTGAAGAGTTTGCTCATACTGAGCTTACAAATGAAAAATAACTGCTCAAGTGATGATAAGAGAACTTTGTTTTCATAGAATTGCGCTGTAGCATTTTCAGGAAAGTGGTGTTATGGTTGTCGGGTATATGTATGTTTGTTTTACCTACTACAAAAACCCATATGATTGATAATTATATATCTCTTTCCATTTCAGCAGAAAACAAGACCAGAAAATGATGAGAAAGAAGAGGAGTGATGAAATGGAACTACACTTGTTACAATGGTGTCCAACTCCTAAATTATATCTAGTGCTAAAACTCAGGATGTTCTTTTATTTTCTATGCAAAAGAAATATTTATCTGAGTGTGGTTTAAGTGGTAGTGTGTTTTTATTTCCTCTCAACTCTTGTTTTCATTGTGAGGTTTAAAAAATATATACTCTTACCAGGAGCTCACTTTTTTGGATCCCTGCACCACATAAGTAACTTAAAAGGCAGTAGAAAATTTAATTTAGGCATTTTGTGCACTTCATTCAAGTGAATAATGTGGAGACATTTGACCACACAACTGACCGGTTAGGGAAGAAAACAGTTCACGTTGATACTCATTCCATTTCAGTGGGGTCTGCTTTGGAAATTTGCAATCTTGAACCCACAACCTAAGGATATGATTTTACGTTGTGTGATCAGTCTGAAGCATCACATAATAGGAAAGGACTACTAATAAGTTCAAAAGACTTAGTGTCCCAAATGAAGAGTAATACCTAACCATCCCAGTTATAGTTGGGGTTTGGTGACAACCTGAAATTTTTGTTCAATTTTTCTGTTTTATCTCTTGTCATTTTAGGTAAGGGTGTAACACTTTCAATGCTGGTAGTGGTGGTATTTACCTTTTGAACTTTGTTGCTTTCTGTCATTTTTTTTAACTCCTTGCTCTGTTCTCTCTTATAGGAGTTAATTTTATCTCTGCTTGTATTATGTTCCATCTGTCTCTTTTGAATTCATTTTTTCATACAATTTAAGTAACAGCACAATATATACAGAATTGGAGAAATAACTTTTGTCTTTGAGGAAATTGTACATGTAAAAGTTTTAATCTGCATTTTGGGCATGGCAGATCAGTCCTAATTACTGTGAAGAGGTAATGTTTTTAAGACAGTTGTGTTGTGTGGGGATCACATCAGTTTCTCTGGACTAGTTTTGACAATAAATTGTAGGGGCACTTCATTGGATTGTACTTTAATAATACATAGTTAATTTGAAAAAGCAGTAGGTGAGCTTGAATTGTCCTTCAGATCTACAGTCTCATTGGAATAAATTGTAGCATTAAGATGCTTCATTGCAAAACTGCTTGCAACCTGTCCAGTTTTGCATCATTTTAGAAGCTGATAAAGACTATTTAATAAACTGTACTACTTACATAGTTAAGGATTTCAGAAATGTACATGAGAGAAGCTAAGAAGTTCAAGACCTCTAAAGGTGGTAAAAATGCACAGGAAACAGTTGCTCGCGTGGAAGAGGAAGATGTGTATAACAGAGTATGTTCAGTCTGGCCAACTGGGGCAGAGCAAAGATGTATGTATAGGATGGAGATCTGTAGAAAGAGAACTTCAGCCTGAATCAGCTTTGGCATATGTCTTTGATCCACACCATGGAGCACCTTGTTGGGATTGGGTTACCACTGTGCCTGTCTGCAGGTGAAAAATGTCGTCCAATTGGCAGGATAAACTCTGTTGTAGGAAATTTGTCTATATATGGCAGTAAATAGAAATTACTTGCTGGTCTTGAAATTTGAATCTCTTCAACCTTTTGAGTTTTAATAGAAAAACATGGCTGCCCCTTTTCTGTCCTTTGCAGTAACTTCAGTTAGATCAACTGGTAAAGGTTTTACTGCCTATGTAGGAGGCAGATTCATACTTTTATTGGTATCTATTTGTTGCCTGAAGAGATGTCTCTTTAGATTTGGAATTGTCTTAGTAGACAGAAGTTCCAGTTTTTAATGTGAAATCATCGTTTGGTGTGGGTCAGGTGTAAGCGAGTTCTACCACTGACTCCGCAACTGGAGTGCTGTGGGACATTTTAAAATGTTGTATGTGTTCAGTGGGAAAATATCCTTTCTTGCAGTTGGTGTATTTGTATACTTTTAAATATCTTTATTGTAAACTTGTTTTTTAAAATGTATGAGGTGGCTCTTGATTTGCTCCTGTTTAAACTTGACTTACGACTTATGAGAGTTCGAAGAGGTACTACCTGCTACAAATTCTGCTTGGTCATAAGGTTGTGACATCAGTAAAGAAATGTTTGTTTTAATTATTTTAGAAACATTGACCAGGTATTCATCACGAAACTCAAATTTAAGTTTATCCCTCAAGGTAAGGGTGGTCATTGCACCTATCTCTTAACATTGACTGTGATTTTTCTTCCAACAATGTGCTGGCTCTGTGCCTAATTAGTTCAGGATCAAGTATCAAATTGAAACCCAGGCAACACCAGTACATTGTGCATCAGTAACTGAATGAGCAAATATAACTGCGCAATAACATGCCTAATATTCTTGCCCTGTGCTCAGCAGCTTGAGAGGCCACCACTGCTTTTGTCTTGAGCAGATCATGGGTATAGCTTGCTAATATTATGAAGACCCCTTTTTTAAGTCAACAAATTGTTACTCAGTCACAAGTTGTGATAACTTTTTTTAATTTTCCTTCCATCTCTCCAAAGTTCCTTTTTTTTTCCTTCCTCACTCTTGATTTTAGGTCCTCTGGGTAGAGCTGTGGGCTGTTCTTGGAATAATGGTGGGCTTTGCAGCTCTAAGCAATTCATTCATTCATTGAATTAATCATAGATGCTTTTTCCTTAATGTGATACTGCATTAATGGGAGATTGAAGAGGAGAGGACTTATTATAGGTTCGGTACTTTTACTTGAGATAGTGTTGTTAATGATTTCCTGAATATTTTAAGAAATGGGTGGGAGAGTAAACAAAGATTTACTGTGTCTGTGTGCATATGTTTGTCGTTCTATAGAATAGACTAAAATCTATACCTCATTCTTGGATAGAGAGGTGGTAGAGGTATGGAAATGATATGAATGCTGCAATTTTATTAGTCTTGAGCACAAGCTTAGGAATCTCAAAAGTAATTATTAGCTGGCTAGACTGTAAAGATCCTTACAAATCTGAATTGTTTCACACCAAAATTACTTACCACTCCTGGCCAGTTCATTTCTTTCAATTTTAAAACTTGAGGATACACTTATTCAGTGTGCTGTGTTCTCTAAACTAATGTTGATTATACAGTATGTAACCATCCCATTCACTGTGGACTGAATTTGGTGACTGTATCCTTTTTTAAATGACTGAAATGTTCTGTCTCATACCATTGTGGTTTCTTTATCACCAGCATACAGTTAACTGCAAAATCTTGTCAGCTACTTATGATTTTTAAAAAATTAGCTATCTGTAATGTGTAAATGTATTGACTTGCAATATATAATAAAGGTTGTGGTTCGACCTGTTTTTGTGAAATTTAAGTGAATCCTGTAATTGCAAATTTCAGAATTATGCATTTGCTGCACTGTTTGTGCTGGCTCTCCAAATGAGCATTGTGCCTAGTGTTATTTCTGACAAAGTTGCACTGTTCCTTTTATCTAACCTTTTTGAATGCCTCAACTTGTCTCCAGTACACTTAGTGGATGTAGGTTTGCTCACTGAGCTGGAAGGTTCCTTTTCAGATGTTTCATTACCCTACTAGGTAACATCTTCAATGGGCCTCAGGCAAAGCAATGCTGAAGATTCCTGCTTTCGGTGTTTGGGATTCTTGGGTTTCAAGACCGTACAACATTTTTTGTTTGAAATAAAGGTCAATATTCATTTTCCTTCCCTATTAGTCACTGAACTTGGATGCTAGCTTTGAGATTTATGCATGATTACACCCAAATTTCTGTGCTGTAGGAGTCTGTAGTCTTTCCCTATTCACAATCTTGTGTCAAGCTCACCACTTAGCTTCCTACCAATATTTGTCATCCACAAATTTGGCAATAGTACATTTGCTTTCCTCATTCAAGTTATTAACATTTTAAATAATTGTGGCCAGCATTAATCCTTGTGGCATTCCATTAGTTACAGTTTGTCATTACTGAAAATGACCCTGTAATCCAACTCTAGCTAGTATCACTTAGCCAATCCTGTGTGTGTACTGGTAGCATTTCTAACAATGGAGTTGTAACTTTTAAGTTACTATGCATTAGGCTATTTAGAAAATGCCTTCTGAGGATCTGGATACATTGCATACGTTGAATTTGAATGAATTTGTGAAACCATGCTAACTCTACTTGATCAAGTATTTCTAAATGCTCTGAAATTACATCTTTTACACTAAACTAACCTTTTCCTAATAACAAATATTAAACTAACTGACCTAAAGTTACCTGTCTTTGATTTAAAAAGGGAAAACAAAAGTGCTGCATTGTCAGTTTTCCCAATAATCTGACACTTCTGCAGCTTCTAAGGAAGTTACTACATAAATAGTGAATGCACTGATAGTAATCTTTCATGATTTATCCAATTAGGTCCCAATAGTTTGCTCAGCACTTTTTCTCTCGTAGTCAATGTATTTATTTCTTCTGTTGTTCCTTATTTGGTGTTTTTGGAATGCTGTTAGTGTATTCTACTCTGGATTAAATAAATACTTTGCATTAATCTTCACTGTCATTTCCTGATTCCTTGTTCCCCAAGGGGCCTTTTGGTTCACTTCTCTCTCCCTTTTTTAATGTATCTTAAAGAAGCTCTAGCTGTTCCTCTTGGTATTATTTGCAAGTTTGCTCAGTTTTTTTAAAAGAAAATTAGGGGAAAATAATGAAAATCAAGAAAAGTTTTACAATCCTCTACCTTACCACTAATGGATGGTTTATCCCCTTCCTAGGATCATTTTTTTATTAGCAAATTTTTTTAACTTTACAAGCATAAAATTATTGAAAAATACAATCAATAACAAATCTGTATAATAAAGAAAAACAAATTTCAATGCAACTACTGTCTCCTATTAAGCTACCCTCTAATGTGTGTGGAGTCAGAGGAGATAGTGGAAACACTAAATGAATATTTTTCAACTGTATTCACTGTAGAAAACGACACTGTTAAGGAGATTACTGAGATATAGGCTACTAGACTAGGTGTGATTGAGGTTCACAAGGAAGAGGTATTAGAAATCCTGCAGAGTGTGAAAATAAGTAAGTCCCCTGGGCCGGATGGGATTTATCCTAGGATCCTCTGGGAAGCCAGGCAGGAGATTGCTGAGCCATTGGCATTGATCTTTAAATTGTCATTGTCTATAGGAATAGTGTCAGAAGACTGAAGATTAGCAAATGTGGTTCCCCTGTTCAAGAAGGGGAGTAGAGACAATCCTGGTAATTATAGACCAGTGAGCCTTACTTCAGTTATAACCTTTTCCAACACTTTACCAATAAGAGATAGGATTTATAATCATCTAGAAAAGAATAATTTGATTAGGGATAGTCAGCACGGTTTTGTGAAGGGTAGGTCATGCCTCACAAACCTTCAAAAGAGTTCTTTTGAAGGTGACCAAACAGGTAGATGAGAGTAAACCGGTTGATGTGGTGTATATGGATTTTAGCAAGGCGTTTGATAAGGTTCCCCACAGTAGGCTATTATACAAAATGTGGAGGAATGGGATTATGGGAGATATAGCAGTTTGGATCAGTAATATGCTTGTGAAAGAAGATGGAGGGTGGTGGTTGATGGGAAATGTTCATCCTGGAGTCCAGTTAACAGGTGTACCGCAAGGGTTGGTGTTGGGTCCACTGTCATCCTGGAGTCCAGTTAAGTGGTGTACCGCAAGGGTTGGTGTTGGGTCCACTGTTGTTTGTCATTTTTATAAACTACCTGGATGAGGGCATAGAAGGGTGGGTTAGTAAATTTTTCAGATGAGAGGTCAGTGGAGTTGTGGATAGTGACGAAAGATGTTGTAGGTTACAGAGAGACATAGATAAGCTGCAGAGCTGGGCTGAGAGGTGGCAAATGGGAGTTTAATGTGGACAAGTGTGAGGTGATTCAGAGATCTGTGTCCAGGTACACCAATCCTTGAAAATTGCCAGCCGGGTTGACCGGGTTGTTAAGTCAGACAGTGTTTTAGCTTTTATTAATAGAGGGACCAAGTTCCGGAATGATATGCTGCAGCTGTACAAAACTCTAGTGCAGCCGCACTTGGAGTATTGTGTACAGTTCTGGTCAACTCCCCCCTCCTTGAGGCAACTGCAATTTAGTGAGTTTGATAAGGGGCTGCCTACGATGCCACTCTTTCCAATCTCAGCACCAGGATTTTGGACAATCTTAATCTGAATTTAATAGAGAGATGGGTCCGTATGAGACAAATCCTCAGGAACCTTCCCCTTCTTAAGAATTAAGGAAATATTAGCTTCTCTCAAAGATGGTGGTAGGCATTCATACATCTAGGAGTGATTGTACATCTCCAACAGCGGCTCTGATAGATTCCCTACAAACTCCTTATAAAACTCACTGGGAAGACCATCTGAAGTTGCCTAGCTGCCTCCTCTATTTCCTGAACTGTCAAGGGGCATTAAGGAGAGAGGCCTGTTCTAAGGTTAACCCTGCAAGGTCCAGGTTCTTAAGAAAGGTTTCCATTTTAGCCTTCCTGCCTTCAGACCGATACAATTCAGAGAAAAACCTCCAAAAAGCCTCATTAATCTTTTTAGAATCGTAGGTAAGGACCCCTGGCACTGTCTCTGATTACAGTAATGGATTGGGGAGCATGCTTTTTCCTAGTCGGGTACACTAAATACTTCCCTGGCCTATCCCCATATTCGAACAACCTTTGTCAAGCAAAAGCAAGTTCTTTCTTTGCGTTTTGTCAGTATTGAATTCAAGGCAGCCTGAAGGGCCGTGATCTGCTATAGCTTAGTCACCAAAGGCCGCGCAAAATGTGCTGCCTCCTCAGCTTTCAACCGCGTCTCAAGTAGACGCTGCTGTTCCTCCTCCTGTCGTTTCTGGCTAGCCGAATAGGAAATAGCTAATCCCCTAGCAAAGGCCTTAGCAGTCTCCCATAGCATGGACGGACTACTAGCCACACCTGAGTTGATCATCAAGAATTCCTGAAACGTCTTCAAAAAGTATTCCACAACTTTGGAATCCTTAAGGAGAAAAGGGTCCAAACACCAGTGCCACAAACCGAGCCCCTCACTCTTGGCCTAAACCTCCAACTACACTGTCGCATGATCAGAGATAGCTACGTTCCCAATTTTACAACCCATAATCAAATCCAGAAAGGCCATGGGAGCCAGAAAGAGGTCAATCCTTGTGTGACATTTATGTGGGTTTGAAAAAAAGGTGGATATCTCCAAATCTCTACCAGCCCCAACTCCTCACTTAAGTCAACCACCTGCTTGGCTTGCGAAGAAATAGTTGGGGGCCCACAAGGCATCCTATCCACTGTCGGATCCAAAAGACAATTAAAATCCCCCTATAATAATGTGCTGTGTTCCAAAAGCACCCAACAGAGCACTAATCTAAAATTTGAGGGGATGCACCGGAGGACAGTAGGTGTTTAAAATGCCATATTCCTCCCCCTGTATCAGGGCATTAAGTATCACAAACCGTCCCTGCTCATCTTTCACCTGCTCTAATAATGTGAACAGAAGATTTTTCTGGATAAGTACCACCACCCCCCTACTTTTAGTAGCAAAGGATGAAAAGAATACCCGGTCATAAACCCATTGTTGTAATTTCAGGTGTTACCCATCAAGATGGGTTTCCTGCAACAAAGCGATATCAACTCTTTCCCTCTTAAGGCTAGAAAGCACTTTTTATTTCCTTTTAACAGGAGGTGCACCATTTAATAAGACACTTAGCCATCTCCCCTTTCAGACACTCTTGAACCTCTCAGAGGGAGAACCCTGCTTACAAAGTGCTGAGCATAAGTAAATAAAGACTCAGAGTAGTTTTTGTATATATCATTTTTCGATTCTATCATAACGATAAACAACTATCACTACCAAAAAACTACAAAGGAAACCAACTACAAAACCTTGAATGGAAGACTCTTTCCCCTGTCCATACTCACCGCCTCTTCCACAGCTCCTTCAAACCCAGACTGTGCCCCAGTCTTAGGCCAGAAATAATCTTTAAATCAACAGAAAAAAAGACCAAGTCAGGATGAGCACTCCAACCATCCCTGGCTTCATGTCATCCCTACTTGTGACCAAAAGAGAAGCAGAACAAACAAAAAAAGGGGAGAAACAGCAAAGAACATCCACAAAATTTCCCATCAGAAAATCCAGTTATTAAAAAAAATAGTAACAACTTATTCCAAAAGTCTTTTCCCCCCTTTCCAAAAAGGAAATTATTAGGGAGAAAGAAAGGAATTAAAAAAAGGAAGGGAAAACATAGGGAAAGATAGAGAAGAGAACAAACATTAGCCGTATTCTTCAGGCCAATCTGTCTATTTTAAAATGTCCACAAAGTTTTTAGCCTTATCCGCTGAGTCAAATGTATAAACTGAGTCCTCGTGGCTGAAACAAAGTATTGCGGGGTATCTCATGGAGTACTGGATGCCCAGGTTCCTCAGGCTCTTGTAAACTTAATTGAAGGACTTCCTCTTTCGAATTACAGCTGCAGAGATATCCTGGAAAAACATGATTTTTGACCCGTTGTACAGCAGTGCCTGCGGATCTTTTCTCAGGGATCTCAAAGTTTTTATGACTTTTTGCTTGTCCTTATATGAATGGAAGTGCACTAGGACCAAGCGGGGGCGCTGCACTGGGCCTGACCTGTACACTGTAACCCGATACGCCCTTTCAATCTGAAGCCTGCTGGACTCCATGTGAAGGCCCAAAAGCTTTGGCAGCTAACTTTCAAAGAAGCTGACTGGCTGCTCACCTTCCTCACCTTCAGGGAGCCTAACAATTCGGAGATTTATCCTCTGACCTTGATTTTCAAGGTCGTCAATATGGTCTCGCAAGGCCCACGAAACAAAGTATTGCGGGGTATCTCATGGAGTACTGGATGCCCAGGTTCCTCAGGCTCTTGTAAACTTAATTGAAGGACTTCCTCTTTCGAATTACAGCTGCAGAGATATCCTGGAAAAACATGATTTTTGACCCGTTGTACAGCAGTGCCTGCAGATCTTTTCCCTGGGATCTGGAAGCTTCTGTGACTTTTTGCTTGTCCTTATATGAATGGAAGTGCACTAGGACCAAGCGGGGGCGCTGCACTGGGCCTGACCTGTACACTGTAACCCGATACGCCCTTTCAATCTGAAGCCTGCTGGACTCCATGTGAAGGCCCAAAAGCTTTGGCAGCTAACTTTCAAAGAAGCTGACTGGCTGCTCACCTTCCTCACCTTCAGGGAGCCTAACAATTCGGAGATTTATCCTCTGACCTTGATTTTCAAGGTCGTCAATATGGTCTCGCAAGGCCCACACCTCTCGCTCCAGCACCTGGATCCGACTGGATGAGGACTCAATTGCAGCTTCCGAGGCCTTAGTTCGAACCTCCACCTCCTCCAGCCTCCCCCCCGAGGCCCTGGATCTCCTGCTGGTGCTTCTGTAGCATGGATGCAATAGGTTGGACCTGGGCACGAATCTCCCCACGGATTTTGTCAATCGCAGCCACAACTTTCAATGTAAGTCTCTCCATCACCACAGCCAATTCCGGAGAGTCTGTCAGGTGGGGGGGGGGGGGGGGGGGGGTGTCAGGAGATGCTGCTGCTGCTGCCTCTGGTACGCCTGGTGCTGCAGGGGAGTGTCCTCCATGCTGCTGTTTGCTTGCTCTTTTTCCCTTTGGCATCCTTCCCACTCCCAAATATTAACAAATATGTGTTCTGTAAGGTTTTAAACTAATAATTCCACCACATAAGTTGGCCAGGGATGGCAAAAAACATCAGTATGCCTTGGCTGTTAGGCAGAGCTGTCCACAGCAGTTCTACAGAATCGGCACTATCTTGCTGAGTACAACTGATACATGTTTTAATATGCATTTCAGTTTTTTAAATTTATAAACAAACTAACCAGGAGTTGTTCAATTGCCTGTTTGCTATCGTGTTTATAAAATAGCACCTACACTGTAAAAGACTGCATTAACAGCCAGTTGGAATGGCGTCCAATAATTCAGTATGGCTAAAACCAATGTACAGGTAACTGTCAAAGACAATTAGAAAATTTGAATGATTACAAAATTGTCAGTCTTTATCAAGTGCTGAAATTTGGAACAAGCTGTACGTATCAATATAATGCAATATTTCACCTTTTTGCAGTGTGTGGGAAAATCAAAAATAGCCCTTTTTAGTTGATGCTGCTTATTTTGACCCAAATAAGTCACTTTTGCTTGGCAAATTTACTTTTAGCTAGATTTATAACCAAATTGACACACTCTTTAGCTTGACTAGAGTGCAAAGATTTTTTTCCCAGGTTTGACTGAATACAACAGAGTTGTTGATATATAGCAACAGTTGCATATCCCTCTGAGATTTTATTGTTGGAACATTTGACAGCCAATGGAATTAAAAATGCATCAGTATCCTTATTGCAAGTTGAACATGCATGATTCATCAAAACCAATCTTGGAATAGGACACAAATCAGATTTTGTAACTCCATACACTTTGATTTATATACAAGTGTGTCTTGTGCTTTTGGTATCATCATCAGTAAGTGAGTAACCAGCTACTAGCATGCATTATCCATGAATTTAACCTCTTACTCCATGAACTAATCTTTCAGGATAGTTTTCTTTTACTGTTGGGGGGCACAGTGGTTAACACTGCTACCTCTTAGCACCAGGGAACCTGGGTTCCATTCCAGTCTTGGGTGACTATGTGTTGAGCTTGCATGTTCTCCCAGTATGTGTGGGTTTCCTCCCAAAGGTTAGGCAGATTAACCATGGTAAATGTAGGGTTGAGATGATCTCAAAGTGCAGACTTGGATCCGAATGGCGTCTTCCTGCACTTGAGGGATTGATTCAATTTTCATGAACACTGAAAATGTTTTTCCCAACCTCTTCACAAAAATCAGTGGTCTATAATATCCTTTTGTAAAGCACTTTGGTAGTTTTGATCTATAAAAATGAGTGACAACTTTAAAAAAATCTGCTTGAACTTTTTAATATGAATGTAATTTCCATTCATACATCACTGCTTTAGGTACCAATGCAGACTAAATCAACAATACAGATGATTTTTAGATGCATTCATAAATAATTGCAATAAATATACATCAATAACTGTACAGCGCACATTAACACCTGTATGTTGATATGTCCTTTGTAAGTTTTAGTTTATCTGGTTGCTCCTCGTAAAATGGAGCAGTCATAGCAGCAGATTAACATTACCACAGCCAGTACCACATCACTCTAACAAGGTAGGGACAAAGAGTCAGATCTACACTGGTGTCAGCCTTTTTGGGTGAGGGGACAGACTGGGGGATTATTCAACTAATAGTTTGTATATAAAAACAACTAGATGTGGTGTTGCTTTGTTGTCCCATGAAATCAACCACTGAAACGATTATGACTTTTTAAAAAAATTTCAACACCCTTTGCTTTAGATCTGTGCTAGTCAAAACTAGCTTGTCAATCTGGGACCATAACCAAAATTGTAGTACTATCTATAAACAATTTAAATTTTTGATTGACCAGCTTGTTCCTGTTTACAGCTCTATTATGGTTCTTGACTTTTTGCAATTTATTAAACCTTAGTTGAAAAGCCAAGGTTCATCTACCAAAACATACCTCTTCATTGTATTTAATAAAAGATGAATAAAATTGACAATTATACAATAACTAATTCCAGAATTTAACTATATAATTTGCTGAAATGTTTGAACCACTCCACAAAAATAAACTCGCAGCATCAACACTGGCAGCAGGTCAATCTGCTCTTTGTTTGCCAAATAACTAATTACACAAAACCTTCATTCACTCAGTTATTAAGCAGGCCCTTCACATGTTTGCAGGCTATCTTACCATTGCACAGCAAAAGAAAACAAAATACACTCTGCACCCTATGATAGTTTATATTACACTTTATGTATCTGGAGGATACATTACTTAAGCCTCCTACCACAAGCTTTAAGACCCGTCAAATCTCCTGTATTGCAAAGGGTTGGGATAAATCCACCAAGATTCACAGGTTTATACTGATATTATCCTTACACTTCTTGCTTCCCCTGCCTTGTATGCTTAGGCCAGTATTAACCTCAGCTCTTTACTTCTGTAAAATTGGTCCTGATTAATCCTAGAACTAGGGGTACTTAATGCCATTGGTATAGGCTATCTTGATAAATATGACAAGTATTGTCCTGAAGCACAATCTTCCATTTCTTTGTATTGTCAATATACATTTCACAGCTCTATTAAAATTAGTAATGAAGAATTACCTATTCTTGAAAGAGATTACAAGCCAGTGTAAACTTTCAATTTACAGTGACAGACTTGAGGGTATGTATGTACTTCCAAACTCTCTCTACTAGCTTCACTTCATTATTGGGAAATTCCAAAGTCAGATACACAATAGCAGTGAAGACTGTCAAAGGTTCTGATGTGTCACAGCTTAGTTTCAAGTTTACCTCAGGTACAACTCTTCATGACTGCCTTTTTGCAAACGCTGAAATAACCTACAGCCTATATTATTGCAAAACCAAAACTTACAGGTTGTGGATTTTTATGGGGGTGGACAATGAAAGATGCTGGGAGGAGAGGAGGAATTTTTAGAAATCTGTTTTATCCGAAAAATAAACAATTAGCAAATACATGTATGTGGTACATTCACTGTACTGTCAAATTAAATTTTAACGTACATTGAAAAACTCAACATCTTAATTGACATCAGGCTGCATAGCCATATCCATTTCCCCTTTAAATAAGAATGTTCACTGATTCAGAGAATTCTGGAACCACACAACCAGTGATCTCAATAGCTGTATCACTCATTTCAGATTAGAAGTGATGTCATTTCTGCTGGACACTATTTAAATATTCTTTACGGTTGGAGCTTACTTCATCATTCTGACTACATGCTGATAATGTCATTTTATACTCCCAACTAAATATGAAACAGCTTGGATAAATTGAGTGTGCCAAATCATGATATTTGGTTTGCATCTCTCAGCGCAGTATTTTTCCACAACATTTTGTATCAAAAGTAGCATTTTACAATGTAGTTAGCCAATTTACTGCTGAATGTGTTGTTAAACCATGTAAAAGACTATTCCGAAATGGCTATGGAGTAAACAAAACCGAAGGATGGAAACTTGTGCATTGGGTTGTGCAGACTTTTTTTAAAAACATGTAATGCAGGCTATTTGCATTGTAAATCTTAAATCAATCTATAGTAAGATAGCTTTATTTTATTAGGATTCATGCTACTGCATTTCAAATTTAATATAGAAAATTCAAAATTCAAGGGGACAAGACTTCTGATCTAATTGATTAGGCTTACAGTTCTGTGACCTGACATTCTTATCCAAGCAGTGGCCATCAGCTATTTGTCCACCACTCAGTTGGGAATAGTATAATTTGAAAACCCATAAGGGAAAATGAAGAGGATAAACTGAACCAGCAATGATCATAAACTGACCTCTGACATAAAATAACTTTACAGAGAACTGTCTTATTACCAAGTTCTGGGATCTTCTGTCAGTAGGAAAGGAGATATCTGAAATTATGTTACCCAAAGCATCAAATCAAGGCTTCTTACATTACTGGCTATCTCAAAAGCACTGACAGACCGTCAGCAAAGGAACTTTGCAAGAAAATATTTGCAGTCACGGACTTCCTGTCAGTATGACAAAAGATTGAAAAATTAAATAAAAGGACAGCTGAGTGTCTTCATGGCAAAGCAGGCATCTGTTGACATGCTGATCTTACATACAAGTACTCACATCTTATCTTTTCTGTGAAGGAGAAAAGGGAAATAGACTGGGTCACATGATTCATTTAAATCCACCTATAACTAGAAGATTAATTGTTGGTAGGTGGAGGTATGCCTTTTTGTACACTGACGATCACGACACTAACTTTGGAGCGTTTAAATTCTGTAGCACACTTGTGCGCACATATGGTTACTAGACATTTTAGAAGCCAAAGCTGATCTGGAAGAGAAGATTTGTCTAATTTTGGGTAGTGTTCCCATGTGTGTGCTTGTGCACAAGGAAAAGTAAAAGAAATTTCCTTCTATGAGAACATGAAAGTTAAAATGCTGCTCCAAAGTTAAGACCACAGAGTATAAAAACAGTTAGATCCTACAATAAACTATTATCCTGTTTGACCACAAGCGTTTGTGTTTTAAGGGTACAGTAACATACACCGCTGTAGTGGTAAAAGCACCGTACACTCTTGGAATAGCTGCTTGACAAGACAGCAACACACCATTCTCAGTCCATCAATAGAAATGGAAATTTACAAAAAGAAAGTTTGCATCGGTGTGGAAGCATTTTGCTTGTGACGGGTTCAGAAGGAACTGCTCCCGACTGCAGCATCGATTTCCATCTGGCTTCCACCTCAATTCCTTTTCTTAAAAGTAGGTTCAAGGAGGTCCTTAGGCATTGCCATTTGTTGCAAAAGGATCTGGGAATGCCAGTTGTGTCCTGCTCAGCCGCTGAGAGGGTCTTCACGGTAGTGGATAGCATAACGGAGCTTTTCCAGCATGATTTCAAGCGAGGAATATTGAGGAAGTTTGATCATAAACATACAGGTTTCTACCCTAATGTATCGGGAATCCGGTGAACCTGAACACAAAGAAGAAATAGACAAACTAAAAACAAGGCACTCATTCTGGCAGTGTGCATATTTGCTGACACTGATGCTATTTAGTTTTGTTGAAAAAAGATGCTTTGATGAAGTTTTTCATCTTGCACTCATCAGGACAAGTCGTAAGAATATCAATAAATGTAAAACCAACATTTACACTGGTTGGGTAGAGGTGTTGCTATGGAGAATACACACATAAATGCTAACTAACAGTTAACCTCCAGGCACAGTGCCCTATACCATGCATTTTATTAAAGAATGGAGAGTTAGCTTGTTGCCTACTAGGCTACTCTCAAACCACTTGCTTGGAAGGTAGTTTTTACTTACGTTCTTGTGGGAAGTGCCTTTTCCTTTTTTCAAACAACATTCTATACTGGAACAGCTCAAATTAGCAATGTCTGGTTGTGGGCAAGATTAATTAATTTAATGTTTGAATTGTTGCTACTTCCATGCAACGAGATCAAAAAATTCTTAAAAGTGCTGTCTTCCTAGTTCTGCTAAAAATATTTAGATGGAGATATTCACATCCTACCCAGCTTTTTGATGCATCATTTGCTTATTCATTCCCAAAGATTTATTGTGGCTATTTTATAAAGAGAAATTGAATTCCCGAGGAACAATCCAGATTTCTTTCCCTACAAAATAGTTTTCAAACATCACTGTCACAGGGTTACAGCTAGGCAGCTTCCAGCTACACATCAAATTCCTGATGTTAGTTATACCCTCAGGCAGAGAGACAGAATGTGCACGCTTTTCTTATGTGAAGGAGGAAATCTGGAGAGCAAACTCAGCTCCTACGGTTGTATCACCACAAGGAAGGCTGTATTTTGATCATCTTAGCTGCTGAATGGTGAGAGAGATAAAGATAGAAAGGGCTTCATCTATCGTGATAAAGCTGAAAGGACTGACTCCCACCTGTGATAGTAGAAGAGACAACCCTCTAGATTACCTGCAGCTCCATCAGGAGGAGCAATCTTCATAGGATATGGTGGAACATGGGCGGTATCAGGGCCACCATCTTTGCAGGGGCAGGTGAATGGTATTCGTTCCTGGTTGCAGGCAAATTTGATGAATTTACAGAGTTCCTCTTGAGTGAACATCTCTAACGCTGCCCAGAAGAATTCAATATGCTGATCAGTCTCCATCAGTCCCACCTGGTACATGGTGTGAGCCTGGGTAATAGTGGAGGGCAAAAGAAAGACTCACATATATACTCATAATTGACAATACAAAACAAAATTCAACCAGTCGCTGTTTCTTTATAAGCAAGTCAAACAGTTTACTGTGGCTAGAAGTTGTACAACTGTTGCTAAAAAAGAAGGCAATAAAAGGTTGGCAATTGTGCAGTTACATTTTGCCAGTATGAGTTGGACCCATTCACTTTTTCATGCGCTTGAATGTTCAAATATGTTTTGACCCATCAGCTATCAAAATGAAAGACACTTCCAGTTGTTCTTAAAGTCAGGAAATGCACAGACTAAATCTACATTAAACTGGGAACGATATGCCTGTGACTGGAGCCACGCTGAGTACACTTGTTGACTGTTAGTTTACTGGCAATGGCTTGCTTGCAACTCTAAATTCCAAGTTCTACTAACCAGTACTTTACTTCAAATTCAGTTAGAAAACGTCAGGTTTCATGCTAGTCAAAAGGCATTTCAACTCAGATTCTTAACAGTAAGAAATTGCAGCATTCTTCAAATTATTCAATCTTCTGAAAAAAAAAGATTAGAAGTGGCAATCATTTATTTGTGTTATCTCTAAAACATCAGGCAGTAATGTAATGTTAGGTTTGTAACATCTAAATGACAATTTATACTGCCCTGGGAGTAAAACAAAATGATTTTGAATAACATACTGCAACGGAACAGGTTAATAGAAGCAAGGTCCATTGATGATTAAAGTAGTTTCTCAGCTTAGTTTACTGAACTTCATGAATGATTATTACCTTTAGAAACTCTAGGTTTATGTAGGGCAGTCCACATGTCCTCAACTCCATTTCCAATGGTGTTGGAAGTGTCAAGAGCTGCAAGGGAATAATTGAGCCAAGCCCTGCACGCACCGCAGTCATGCAGTCAGTGTTCTCAATCTCTTGCAGCCTCAGATTGCGGATTGCTGAAGCATATGCATCTTTATTATCCCACCTGTAGAAAATGAAATTAGGGCTTGGTGCATGATATCAGCAAATAAATGATATGTTCACTGCTCAACACTAAGTATAAAAGGATGAACAGAACAGTTTGGGAGGAATAAGGTTACAAAGGGTTTGAGGCTTGATCGATCTTTCTTGAAAATAAGCTTTTTTTCCCCTCAATATATCACCTCAATTTATATATAGTAGACATGCTCAGGTCTGTATATGAACCATAAACACTTATGAGGAGAGATAAGAGTTTTTAAATATAAAATAATTACTTTTGTTATTAAAGAGTTTGGATTTTAAACAACTGGCATTTGGATACTAGCTCAGTCTTTCTGGAACCATGATTTGAAATCAGGATATGCCACATGGAGTATTAAGGAAAGTTTGTTTATATTGTTTCAGGTTTACGAATGAAGAGAGAAAACATTAAGCAATTATAGCTTAGCATAATCTAGAATGAACATTTAAAAAAATTAGTTCAAAAGCTTTTTAATTCAAAGTATCAGGGTCAGATGCAGGGATAATTTTGCTCAGAAAAAGGAAGTTCTTTGATGATATGCTTCTAAGCTACCCCCTTTTTGTTCTCGTCCCCTGCTGATACCACCAAAGGCAGAAGGGTAAGGATCATTTAAGGTAAAATCAAGGTAGTAACTTGCTGAATATCATTTGCTTCTACTTAAATTTCATGTTTCCCGACGCTTCCGCTCTCTGACTCATTATGTTGAGGTCCAACATACTGCATTGGAGCAGGAGAAATTTTCTCCAGTTAAATGTCAAAGCCATGTCCATCATTTTTATTCCTTTCTCAAATTTCTGATCCTCACCTACTGAAGCTGTCTGTTTCCGAGATCACTGAGGTTGAATCAAATTTTACACAACTCTGGTGTAACACCTGAAACTGAGATATGTTTCACACGACATATCCACACACTCAGCATAAATGCCTCCTTTCACCTCCACAGAACTGCCCCTTTGCTTCTCCCATCTCAGCTCAGATATTACTAAATGCCTCATTTATTCCATCGTTACTTCAGACTAATCAGATGACATCTTGAGTGGCTTTCTTACTTTTTCTCCTTAAAATTGAGTTCATGAAAAAAATTGTTCCATTGGGGCCCTTTCACAAAACACTTTCATACTCCATGATCAACACTGGTCTTGGCATAACAATTTCAAAATGTGGATTCTTGTTTTCACATTCAGGCATGTGATGGAACACTCCCCACTTGCCTGGATGCAGCTCCAACTTGAGTAGTTTGACACCATCCAGGATAAAGCAGCCTGCTTGACTGGCAAACCATCCACCTTCAATGTTCAAACCCTTCATGATTGATGTACAGTGACAGCGAGTGTGTACCATCTACAAGAGGTACTGCAGATAATCACAAAGGCTCCTTCTTTGACAGCACTTTTCAAACACTGGAAGGGCAAGGGCAGCAGATACATGGGAATATCGCCATCTGCAAATTTCCCTTTAAGTCACAACACCACCTCAACTTGGAAACTAAACTGGCACTCATTCACCATCATTACTTCAAAATCTTGAAACTCCTTTTCCAATGGCACTTTGGGTGCCTTTACACCTCACGCACTGCAGCAGTTCAAGGTAGCAGCTCACCATCACCTTCTCAATGCTGGCTTCACCAGCAATAGCCATGATCCCTCACTCCCCTACCCATGTAACCTCCTCCAATCCTATCAGATCTCTACACTTGTGAAATTCAGGCCTCTCATTTACATTTAGTGGCATGCCTTTAGCTGACTTGGCTCTTGAATTCCATCATTTTTTTTTCTCCTTTTGATGCTTTCTAAAGGCTATTTCTAGGAGCAAGGTTTTGGACTTATGAACTGGAGGTGGTCTAATTTTGTTTGATTTTTGCTCAAGTGAGTTTGGATATTTTACAATGCTAAAGGCATGACATAAATGTAAACTGCCTTTGGCTGATGCCTGAGATTAAGCTTCTTACAATTGTTCTGACTGAAATATGTTTTGAGTGTATAGACTGTTGATAGAGGGAAAAAAAAGCACACCCCTACCTCGATGACCACCAAATCTAGCCATAAAATTTTAAATTTAATTTTTAATTTCTATCCACTTTTCTAATTTGCTTCAAATCCCCACTACCTTCAGGATAAAATCCTGTACTGGTCCTGAGCTCTAAGAGGTTAATTTGCAAAAAGTGAAACAGTTGATTTCCGATTCGTTTGATTTGTAAGACTTTGGGCCAGAAAACTAGTATTTTAACCCATTCCATTTGTGATCAAATCAGAGGTAGATGATTTATCCTTATCATTTACTCACGTAACAGCGATATTCTTGCCTCCAGGACATAGCTCCACTTCCTCGCCTGTCATGGCGATGTAACTGAATTTACAACAGGGCTTGCTGGGAGATTCAGGGCTCTCTGTGGTTAGGTGATGTGATGTTATTTCAGCACACAGTGCCTCAAGTTCTATCTCATTATTAACCTGGAATTACAAAATTCATGTGAACCACACTCCCAACACTGAAGAACCATAGAAAACAGTCCACATTAGATCACCTTTAATAAATTACCTTGAATATGAATCACACTTCATAAGATGTTCACATCACAAGACCTAAACACCTTAAGGTAGGCCAGTTGCGAAAGTGGGAACTCACTCCAAAAATTTGATAAGGTGAATGGAGGGACGATGCTTTAATCCTCTGACAGCCAGTTAATTAATCTTTGCTCAGATTCAGATTTATTCACAGAGTGAAACATTACAAAAATACAGCTCCAAAAAGTACAAATTAGTCCCAAAATCAAGAAGTGTCTCTTTATATGTGCTCAATTATCTGATGAATTCCACCTTTATAACCCAATGGGAGGAAAATACTCAACATTTCATGTACAAATAGAATTCATTCTAAAATCTCGACGTTCAGAAGTCAAAATCTTTCAAAAAAGTGGCCAGATCGATGGGTTCTGAAGAACTGTCTTACCAGACTCAGAACATTAACTCTATTTCTTTATCCACAGACGCTGGCAGACCTGCTGAGTTTCTCCAACACTCTGTGCATTTATTGTTTGTTCGGTTAGAGAAGGGGAAGAGAAGGAAGAAGAAGAAGCGTGAAATCTTAATGGGCACAAACACTCGCACATACTGAATGACTTACAGTCTCAAACTTCTTGACGTAGTTGTAGGTCAAGATGTCAACCTCTTGCAGATCACACTCTGGATCCAGTGATTCACCAACTAGAGTCTTCCAAAACGTTGGGAGGAGATCAAGAGGGAGTGGGACATCTGCTCGGATAGCAATTCCAAGTAATTGGCCAAAGAAGTGTAACAGTTGCTCCTCAGTATATGTTATTGGGCCAGGAGTCAGGATGTGTTTGCCCTGAAAAAAAGTGTTGAAACCAGACATACAATAGATGTATGATGTGCTTAGCCTGATAATCGAAGAACCTCAACATTGTTCGTCTCTCTTTAACTAGAGATAGACTGCAGGAGAATGTTCAGAGTGGTGTCAATATCTTTATTTGTATGTATAATCCGTAGAAATTATAAACCTACTAAAGCCAATACAACGGGACATGACATGTTACACTACTTTCTTCAATTTAAAATTGACTAATTCACAATCACCAGTTCTTCATTCTGATATTATGTGGCTCAAAATGTTCTCTTTTGATGCATTCATCAATCTCATCTGTGGCGATGACTGAAATAATTTAATTAGATTCAGTGCCAATGGGTTATGTACAGGAGAACGTGTATTGGAAAAATCCACAATGCCCAATCTTAATTAATATCCACTGCCTCTCGATGAGAAGGAAACACAGGCAGGCACAGGAATAAGTATTGATGTCATCCCAGTTTGGCCAAATTTACATCCTGAACGGTCACTTAAAATGCTTACTCAAGACAAGGTACTGCAGAGCACCTGGTCACAAAATCTACATCACGTCCAGAAATTAACAGCTCCAGTAGAATAAGAGGCAAACATTATAGACCAATACTAAGATTTTAAAAATTAATATTCCATATGTAATTCATTCTGATAAAGACTTTATACAGGTTTGCAGACTAATCACTGTCAACTGGAGTGCAGATAGATGCAATAATGCCACTAATTTTATTTCCCCTACAAGGGGCTACTCCATGATGTATGCTATTCTGAGAGCGGATCATGATGACCATTGATAATTCAACATTAATCATATTTGTTAATTAGATTAAAATTGTGGAGACCTATCCCACAAAGCAACCAAGTAAGTGTTCAACTTTGTGAGAAGATTTGTAGCTCGGGTACTCGTTGTTGTGATTCTGTTCGCCGAGCTGGGAATTTGTGTTGCAGACGTTTCGTCCCATGTCTAGGTGACATCCTCAGTGTTTGGGAGCCTCCTGTGAAGCGCTTCTGTGATCTTTCCTCTGGCATGCCGGAGAAACGCTTCACAGGAGGCTTCACAGAAGTGCTTCACAGGAGGCTCCCAAGCAATGAGGATGTCACCTAGACAGGGGACGAAATGTCTGCACCACAAATTCTCAGCTCGGCCAACTGCCAAAATCTGGTTGCTCCTTGAAATGTTCAAATTTAAAACAAACTATAATGCCTTCTAAATTTGCTTGGAGTGTGACAAAATGTTAACTGGTACTTGATACTGCAATTCTGTTGAATCTGAATTAGAACCCATTGATAATAATACAAATACCAGCAACTTACTCCAGCACAGTAGAAGTGATTGCATGAAAACTTAATTTGATGAGATGAAACAAAGAAAGCTTAGTGCTGGGAATTGGAGCTGAATAGAAAATACTGGGAATGCACAATTGCTCAGTCGACATTTGAAAGAGGAGACAGTACTGTTTTAATACTGTCCTCCCTCACAACAGATGCACCCTTTCTAATGCTGGGAGAGCAACTGAGTATTTTAAGCAATTGTTGTTATGGCTGACATGTTTGCAATCTTCATACAAGTTCTAAAGGAGAAGAACAATGATAAACTCTCGCATTAACATCAGGATTGCAACGAACCAAACTCATCTTTTTCTCTCTCTCACACACTTCATGTAGCGTCCCTTTTGCCTGAGGTTGCTATCATGACTCTTACTATCCTGATAGGTAAAAGTGAGGACTGCAGATGCTGGAAACCAGAGTTTAGATCAGAGTGGTGCTGAAAAAGCACAGCAGGTCTGGCAGCATCCGAGGAGCAGGAGAATCAATGTTTCGGATATAAGCCCTTCATCAGGAAGCAGAGTCTTTTGTGTGCTGTGACCTCTACAATTCTATCACTTCATGACTCGACAGTACTTTATATTTTGGTGCATTATTTCAGAAGTATTTCATCTAGGAATGCATAATACTGCACATTTATGGTATACTATTTCAACTTGCACATTGTTTGCCTCAAAAAAACCATCTGAAGGGACCTAACATTGATTTGATTCCTCATGGGAATTTTGATTCACTTAAGTAGAGACTTTTAGGAATGCAACTACAACCTTAATCAATCTGATTGGTTACCTGCAGCAATAATTACCTTGTTTCTGTTGGCTGCAGAACTTGGACAAGGTATAAGAAGTGAAAGTGCTGAACTCTGTAACTCTTTACAAACTTGCCACAGAAAGTGTCGGAATGATCCACCTAGACTCCAAACAACACAAATTGAGACACCAGAAACAAAGGTAATTTTTGAACAAGGAAAACATTTTGGCACATTGATAAAGACCACTGGAACAAGCACATGTAATTAAAATGGAGCTTGAAGAGTGCATCTCTCAACAATGCTGTGCTGACATTTTAATAGATTGCGTGATTTTTTTGGGAGTGGAATTTAATACCAGAATTTTCTAATTTAAGAGGTGAGACAACTATATCAATTTAGCTGACAATAAAGGGAGTTTGGAATTGTGTCTATCTTCGATGATACTTTGGAGTTAAACCTGATCTCAGAAAAGCAAAGAAAGCAATCAAAAATTGAGAAACCAAATACTAAAGCTACACAAATTGAAACAAAATAACATATGCTTTATAAACGTGATCAACTTAACTAACATTTTCAGCTGAGAATTAGATGCAATTATATATGTTTATTCTGTCCAACATTATAGTGTCTCGTTTAAAGGATTAAATGAAGTAGAGTGTGTGGTGCTGGAAAAGCACAGCAGGTCAGGCAGCATCTGAGGAGCAGGAGAATTGACGTTTCGGGCATAGGCCCTTAATGAAGGCAAGCATCAGAATTCTCACAGGGAGGCAGCAAGGCAAATTTTGGTGAGCAAAATACTTGAGGATTTAAGTTAGTTACACATAAATACACACATTTTGAAGATCATAGGTTGTTAATTACATGAGCTGCAATTATAAGCACCATTCTAGCATACCCCAAAGTGATAGAAATGAGAAGATTCTGGGTTCAAGCGCCCTTTTGCAATGAATTACTTTGATCTGAGTTACACAGCAATTGGATTGTTGCAACTGATCTCCAGGATGGGAAAATATCAGCCAAGTTACAGATTATTCAGCGATCGCCACTGGAAAGCAGTGGATGCAAGGTGAACACAATAACAGATTTGTCTGCAATGTTTGACAATATTTAGGGGCGGCATAGTGGTTAGCACTGCTGCCTCACAGTGCCAGGGACCTGGGTTCAATCCTTGAACAACAGTCTGTGTGGAGTTTGCACATTCTCCCAGTGTCTGCAAGGGTTTCTGCCGGGTGCTCTGGTTTTCTCCCACAGTCTAAAGAACGTGCAGGTTCGGTGCATTGGCCATGCTCAATTGCCTGTAATATTCAGGGGTGGCTAGTTTATGTGCTTTAGCCATGGGAAATGGGGAGTTACAGGGATAGGATAAGGGGATGCTTCTGGGTGGGATGCTCTTCAGACAGTTGGTGTGGACTTGTTGGTTTGAATAGCCTGTTTCCACATTGTAGGGATTCTATTCTAATCACACAGTTCGTTAATATTTCCTGTCTCTACCTAGTTATTTGGTGAGTATTTCGTAAGTGATTAAGACTTAATCTATTCCTAAGTTTCAATATACTATAGTAAGGTTGATAGAATTTATAAAAACATAAATATGTATATAATTAAATAAAAATCAATTAGAACACGTTAAGGTTGAAAGGACAGGTGATGTGTCACATCTGTAGTGCGTGTGGGAGTTCTTGGAAGCCACTTTGTCCAAAACAATTATATCTGTCACAAGTTATTGATATCTACAGCACAGAAAAAAGGACTTTAGCCCACTGAGTTTATGTCAGTCAAAAACAACCTTACAATTCTAATCTATTTTCCAGCACTTGGCCCATAACCTTGTATGCCTTGACATTGCAAATATATATCTATATAAATACTACTTGCAATGAGGTTTCTGCTTCTACCATCCTTATATTTTACGTATTTAGGTATTTTAGGTGCTGGAGGTGATTTCCTCGAATTCCAGGAGCAGCAATTACTGTTTTATACGCTGTTACATTTTTTTTTCCAAAGTTCCAAAACAAAGTCAAAACAACAGCAGTTTTAAAAGGAAGAACAGATAACTCCAGGAAACATAAGAGAGTTAGGCATCTAGTGCAGATGTGTTTTGTGGCTATACCCATTTCAAACAAGTATGCTGTTTTGGAAAATGTAGGTGTTGTTGGATTCTCAGGGAACATAGCACGAACAGTCAAGTTTCTGGTATTGAGACTGGCTCTAATGCAACGAGGGGTACGTCAGGTTCCAAGAGATCAATTGTGTTAGGGGATTCTGTAGTCCGAGGTACAGACAGATGTTTCTGTGTCTAGCAGTGAAAAATCAGAATGGTGTGTTGCTTCCTTGGTGCCAGCATCAAGGATGCCTCAGAGAGGGTGCAGAATGTTCTCAAAGGGGAGAGGGGCCAGCAAGAGATCATTGTCCACATTGGAACCAACGACATAGGAAGGGAAAAGGTTGAGATTCTGAAGCGTGATTACAGAGAGTTAGGCAGGAACTTAAAAGAGTTCCTCGAGAGTAGTAATATCTAGATTACTCCTGGTGCTACAAGCTAGTGAGAGCAGGAATAGGAGGATAGGGCAGATGAATGCATGGCTGAGGAGCTGGTGTCTGGGAGAAGGATTCACATTTTTGGATCATTGGAATCTCTTTTGGGGTAGAAGTGACCTGTGCAAGAAGGACGGTTTGCACCTAAATTGGAAGGGGTCTAATATACTGGCAGGGAGGTTTGCTAGAGCTGCTCGGGAAGATTTAAACTTGTAAGGTGTGGGGGTGGGCCCCAGGGAGATAGCGAGGAAAGAAATCAATCTGAGATTGGTACAGTTGAGAACAGAAGCGAGTTAAACAGTCAGGGCAGGCAGGGACAAGGTAGGACTAATAAATTAAACTGCATTTATTTCAATGCAAGGGGCCTAACAGGGAAGGCAGATGAACTCAGGGCATTGTTAGGAACATGGGACTGGGATATCAGAGCAATTACAGAAACAGGGCTGGGCAGGACTGGCAGCTTAATGTTCCAGGATACAAATGCTACAGGAAGGATAGAAAGGGAGGCAAGAGAGGAGGGGGGTGGCGTTTTTGATAAGGGATAGCATTACAGCTGTGCTGAGGGAGGATATTCCAGGAAATGCATCCAGGCAAGTTATTTGGGTGGAACTGAGAAATAAGAAAGGGATGAACACCTTACTGGGATTGTATTATAGACACCCTATAGTCAGAGGGAAATTGAGGAATAAAGTTGTAAGGAGATCTCAGTCAGCTGTAAGAATAATAGGGTGGTTATGGTAGGGGATTTTAACTTTCCAAACATAGACTGGGACTGCCATGGTGTTAAGGGTTTAGATGGGAGAGGAATTGGTTAAGTGTGTACAAGAAAATTTTCTGATTCAGTAAGTGGACGTACCTACTAGAGAAGGTGCAAAACTTGACCTACGCTTGGGAAATAAGGCAGGGCAGGGTGACTGAGGTGTAAGTGGGGGAGCACTTTGGGGCCAGTGATCATAATTCCATTAGATTTAAAATAGTGATGGAAAAGGATAGACCACATCTAAAAGCTGAAGTTCTAAATTGGAGAAAGGCTAATTTTGACAGTATTAAGCAAGAACTTTCAAAAGCTGATTGGGGACAGATGCTCGCAGGTACAGGGATGGCTGGAAGATGGGAAGCCTTCAGAAATAACAAGAATCCAGAGAAAGTATATTCATGTGGGTGAAAGGACAGGCTGGTAGGTATAGGGAATGCTGGATGACTAAAGAAATTGAAGGTTCGGTTAAGATAAAGAAGGAAGCATATGCCAGCAATAGACAGGATAGATCGAGTGAATCCTTAGAAGAGTATAAACGCAGTAGGAGTATACTTAAGAGGGAAATCAGGGCAAAAATGGGACATGAGATAGCTTTGGCAAATAGAATTAAGGAGAATCCAAAGGGTTTTTACAAATACATTAAGGACAAAAGGGTAACTAGAGAGAGAATAGAACCCCTCAAAGATCAGCAGGCGGCCTTTGTGTGGAGCCACAGAAAATGGGGGAGATACTAAACTAGTATTTTGCATCAGCATTTACTATGGTTAAGGATATGGAAGATATAGACTGTAGGGAAATAGATGGTGACATCTTGCAAAATGTCCATATTACAGAGGAGGAAGTGCTGGACGCCTTGAAACGCATAAAGGTGGGCAAATCCCCAGGACCTGATCAGGTGTACCCTCGAACTCTGTGGAAAGCTAGACAAGTGATTGCTGGGCCTCTTGCTGGGATATTTGTATCATCAATAATCACAGGGCCAATGGGCTGAGAAGTGGCAGATGGAGTTTAATTCAGATAAATGCGAGGTGCTGCATTTTGGGAAAGCAAATCTTAGCAGGATTTATACACTTAATGGTAAGGTCCTAGGGAGTATTGCTGAACAAAGACACCTTGGAGTGCGGGTTCATAGCTCCTTGAAAGTGGAGTCGCAAGTAGATAGGATAGTGAAGGAGGCATTTAGTATCCCTTCTTTTATTGGTCAGAGTATTGAGTACAGTAGTTGGGAGGCCATGTTGTGACTGTACAGGACATTGGTTAGGCCACTGTTGGATGCAATTCAGGTCTCCTTCCTATCGGAAAGATATTGTGAAACTTGAAACGGTTCAGAAACGATTTACAAGGATGTTGCCAGGGTTGGAGGATTTGAGTTATAGGGAGAGGCTGAACAAGCTGGGACTGTTTACCCTGGAGCGTCGGAGGTTGAGGGGTGACCTTTTCAAGGTTTAAAAAATCATGAGGGGCATGGATAGGGTAAATAGACAAAGTCTTTTTCCTGGGGTCGGGGAGTCCAGAACTACAGGGCATAGGTTTAGCTTGAGAGGGAAAAGGGGCAATGTTTTCACACAGAGGGTGGTGGTACGTGTATGGAATGAGCTGCCAGAGGATGTGGTGGAGGCTGGTACAATTGCAACATTTAAGAGGCATTTGGATGGGTATATGAATAGGAAGGGTTTGGAGGGATCTGGGCCGGGTGCTGGCAGGTGGGACTAGATTGGGTTGGGACATCTGGTCGGCATGGATAGGTTGGACCGAAGGGTTTGTTTCCATGCTGTACATCTCTACGACTCTACTATAGGCAGTGAGTTTCAGATTCCCACCACATGGTGGGTGAAAACATTTTTCCTCTCATTCCCTTTAATTCCCTCTCATTCCTGCCCCTAAATCTATGCGCCCTCGTCACCGATCATTTCACCAAGGGGGAAGTTCCCTTCCGGCTATCCTATCTAGGCCCCTAACATTTTATACATCTCAAACATTTTTTCCCGTCAGTCTTCTCTGCTCCAAGGGAAACAATCCTGGTCTGTCCAGTTTCTCTTCATAACAAGCTCTCCAGTTACATCTGCTAAATCTCCTCTGCACCCCCTTTCATGCAATTTCACCTCCCCATAACGTGGATCCCAGAACTGCCCACAATTCAATAGCTGTGGCCTAACCAACACTTTATATAGTTCCAGCATCACCTTCCTGCTCTTAAACTCAAACCTTTGGCTAATAAAGGCCCTGCTACCTTATGAGACCAGTGGTCACATGCACCAACAGGCCTCTGATCCTCAATGCTTCCCAGGGTCTTACTGTTCAACATGTATCCCTTGTCTTGTTTGTCCTGCCCAAGTGCATCACATCATACTTCTCCAGATTGAATTCCATTTGCCACTGATCAACCCACCAATGTTTGTATTACCTGTGAACTTACTGATCAATCTTCTTACATTCAAGTCTAAACTGTGTAGATTCCACAGTCAACAAGGGCCTCAAAACTGGTCCCTGCAGAACTTTAATGGACACAGGCTTCTAGTCTCAAAACACCCCTTGACCATCACCCTCTGCTTGCTGCTATTCAACCAATTTTGTGTGCAATTTGCCAAATTGCCTTAGATCCCATGGGTCTTAACCTTCGTTACAGTCTCCCATGTGGAACCTTATCAAAAGCCTTGCTGAAGTTTAAGTATGCCTGTCATTCTAACTTCAGTGGTGGGGAAACTATTGGATGCAATTCTGAGGGACAGAATTAGTCTATACTTGAGCGGCAGGGAATTAATCCAGAGTAGTCAGCATGGTTTTGTTAGGTTAAGATCAAATGCATTACCCTCATCTACAAACCTGTTAATATTCAATCTAGTTAGTCAGACATGACCTCCTTTGACAAAACAATGCTGACTATTCTCGATTAATCCCTCCCTCTCAAGTAGCGAGAGGTGAAAGATTCTTTGAGATAGGCAGGAATATGGAGTTTAGGTTACAATCAAATCAGCTATGATTTTTGAATGATAGGCGAGATAGGCTGAATGATCTATTCCTGTTCCGTGTTTGTGTCTTGACTCATGTGTTAAATGGTCAATTGGAGAAGAACTGGAAACTAGTGACTGTTCATGAATCTGCATTCGAACAGTTGTCCACACCTTCAGAGAATAAGGGAGTGGAGAGAAAGGGTGGGAACACACAGTTTTGCACTAATATTTCACTATTGCTTCAATCCGCACTTTAACAACAAAAAGCTGAATCTACATATCTTACTTGTTCCGTGCACTTCTTCACCAGTGAAGCGAATATTAAATGCGTAGGTTGGATCTCCGCCACTTGCCAATTTTACACAGAGTTGGGAGGAAGGCACTAATGCCAGTTGTCGAGCTGCCTGGCAGAAGTAGGTATTTTCTGATGAACGAATCTCACCTATGTCAATGATTTAAAGGAAGGAAATCAGTGCCCATCCAATGATTTGCAGTGACAATCAAACTAGCACATCACAAATGGCTTACTCAGACTTAAACAGCCAAAAAGAATCTACATCTTCTGGTTACTGTAACTGCCTCAGGTTATTGCTAATTTGTCGACGGCTCTTGCACATTTTAATGCATTACGACTCTATGTCTGTCCTTAGAAAACATAAAGCACTCATAAGTAGAATTAAATAACTAAGTTTAGATTTTAAAAAAAGTGTATACAAGTTTTAGGAAACAGAGGTGCCTTAGGTCCGCTGGGCTGTGGCAGTTGCCAAAGCTGCATTTAACCATCCAATAATTCATTAATCAGTTTCTAAATTGTCACTAACATGTTGAGTGGCCAGTGATGGTCATTTAAATTAAAACGTTGCTTAAAAATAAAGATAATCAGAAATGAAATTGTAATGTAAAAGTCTTGACATAAGTAAAATAATTTTTTTTGTGGACCCAAAGGATAACAGTCCCTTTTATAGACTGAACCTGCCAAGAGCAAATTCCTTTTAAAAACTGAAACAAAAATGATGAAATAAAATTGAAGTCCACATGACAATAACATACCAAACTTGAAGGTGTAAAAATGGTTAAAACCCCTAATTTTCTTACTTCTGTGTTATGCCAGATCCAAATCTGTGCTCAAGCACTAACTGGATTCCAACCTTCTCCTAAGTGTGAGACATCCAGGTGGTTACCAGACTATCTAACAGAAGACTGATATATTTCAGCTTTCAATGTAAACTGCAAGGCACGAAACGAAAAACTGTGCAGAAATCAAACCAATATTTGGAAAGGAAAGTGCATAAAAGAATCCTTAAATCATATTCTTCAAGTCAAGCATTTTAAAAAAATTTCCAAGCCTTTCTCCACTTACCTCCCACTATTTCCAAAGGATCCAGTGTTATTTCAGGTGCGGCATGGTCTGCAGTTCGCTGTACAGTTGCATTCAACACCCGGTTCATCACAGCTAATTTAGTATCATAAAAAACTAATCCTAAACAAAAAGAATTGATATATGAACAAGGACAGCTTTGTCAGAATAGTTACGAACATCTCTACAGTCACGTGGAACTCTGGATCTCTAATGTGAAAAGATTACAAATATGAAGATTATCTGCAATAACTGGGCAAAACAGAACTTTGACTGAAACATAGCACGGACAAGAGAAACAGCTAAAAGCTGCTGAAAAGCTGTTCTTTTGAAAAAAAGACATCCAATTTAGTCTCAAAATATAGAAGGTCCCCAAGTTTCAGTGTAGGGATCATGATGCATAATCGCTTCACACCTGACTGAAGTGATGCAGGCAGCTTATAAAATGCATGTTGCCGGTTCATTGTCATGCAAAGCAGTGATGCTGATTGGGTGCACCCCTCAGCAGGGGTATCAGGTCAAAGAGAGTCAAGCACCACTTAAAGCCAGCCTGCACCACTTAAAGCTGAGCTATACCTTTCAAAAGTGAGATGCATTCTGCCTGCAGCAAGAGTTGGAAGTTCCCTGGCAATACTTTGCAATCCAATTGAAATGGTGCAACAGGCAAAAGAACATGGCTGCATTTTTTTTAAATATATAGTTGTTGCTAAACTGGAGTAACTGATGCAGTAGGGGGACTGGAGGAGAGAGGGACTGATCCCTCCAGACAAACGTTCAGAACGTAGAAGGGGCAGATAGCTGCGGTCAATAACAACAACACAGAGCAGAGGGCATGGATTAATCCAAAAGTTTAATGACCTCACACAAGTGGTCAACATCAAATCCCACCAACTGACTATAAGCTAGTGAGTATGAAGATCTGCTTTGTTTATGTGCATTTTTGTTTGAGGTTTTTAAACCTTTAGGTGACGAGCTAGAACTGAATAGATCAGTGCATTATTAAAAATAGAGTAAAAGAAACGTTGCTTTGTGACAGGCACACAGTCACAAACAACAATCTCAAAAGAGTCTGTGTGGAGGTATGCCACAGAGTGGAGACAAGGCTGCTGGACAACTGAATTTTGAGAACTCATATGGGTTTTCTCCAAAATTAAAAGTAATAGTGTGTTTAGTTTGAAATTTATTTCATGTGTCTTAGGGAGATAACAGATGAAGGGCAAAAGCATCTTGAGTGTGCAAAGAAGTTGCTATAAGAAAATCAGATGTAGTTGTCCCAGCATAAGGCTGGGCAAAGGACCTTAACACGGAGATAATGGTGAATCTTCACTGAAGGTTTGGGTGTTTATAAAGATTTTGCTGCGCTCAGGAGGATAATACAAGTTTGAATCCTTTTCTGATGTCTGTAATGAAACTTTTCCATCTTTTTGTTTTGCATAGTGTATATAATTCTTTTGTTTCCTTGTTTAATAAACATTTTATTCTGTGTGTTAATGTGCACTGGCACCCTCTTGTGAATCTATTCAGCAAGTGACTTTCATGGTTAAGAAAATGTTAGAAGTTAACAAACCAGGTTTCAGTCTGGGATCTGACTTGTCCAGTATTAAAATCCACTAATAACACTGTGATAAAGTGATGTATTCAGGGATGTTTCAGAAGTACATAACTCATCCGAAGTGCAAGGCATTACTCCTTACTTATGTGCACTTACAAGAGGGTTATTAGCTAAACTGACTAAGTCAAAACTGGTAGATATTAAATGTTAATTGTTGACTAACATCATGTTCTTCCTCCTGCATGCTTCCAATCTATGGTAGTGCTCTCTAAAGTGTGGTGCAACATGTTAGATGTAGTTGGGAGCAGCCACCCCACAGTTTTTAATCATCAGTGGTCTGATGGGGATGAAACTTGTAATGACAGAAAGAAAATTTACTTTAGTGGCATCTACTCTCAGTTCAGATCTGTCAAAACTTAACTGATTTGTGGATGCAGGTGAACTAACTAGTAAAAATTTTAGCAGTGTGAAGTTGCAACGTATAGCCTTATGAATGAAATGGGTAGCATGTTTAATTGACTGATCTGATGAGTTCTCAAGCTCAGTATCATTGAGCTGTGAGGCAAGCTTTATTAAAGAGAACAGAACTCAAGCAATTAAACTTAATAATCATTTTGGATGAAAAATGATTGTATCAATTCTACAATGTTAAAAATAACTCCATTTACTCCTGTTTCTCTTGCCAGCATATTATTCTAATGCATTGGCAGCCTCTGGAACTTCAGTTCAATTGCCAGTCTTCTTGTACAATTCTAACTTGAACATAAATGGGAGAGCCTGGTGAGACAGATCAATGATGAAAGTGTACAGGCTGTGTCGAGGAGGAAGAGAAATGCAGGAAGTGCTGAACAGTTCATCCGAATCCTTTTCTTACCTGATCGATACTAGATAACAAATCAGAATACATAATCCTGCCCAATACTCCTCTCTCCAGGGAATAAAAGAGCAAGATAAGTTTGCTATTCATTCCCTTGAGTCTGTTACACAATACAATTTGATCAAGATTAATCTGTACATTATCTGCTTTTGTTCCATATCTCTCAATTTCCTTACCTAGCAAAATGTGCTGATCTCATTCAATAAACAGCAACCACAGCCTTTTGGGGAAGTGAGTTCCACTTTTCCACTAGTCTGTGTGTGGAGAAACTGTGTCCCCATTTCACTCCTAAATGGCCTAGTTCTAATATTAAGAATATGGGCCTTTTGATTTCTCTTCCCTAACCAAAGGAAATTATTTCTTTGTAATTAGCCTATTAAATCATTTCATTATTTTAGAAATCTCAATTACTCAATCCCACCCACAACCTGCTTAACAAATTAAGTAAGAGTGTGTGTGTTAAGATTTGAAGCTCAGGTGCCAGTTGTCATAATTGTGGGTATGTATCAGACAATAACTTACCAGGACAAACGACCCTTTACCCATCATGTGCAAGATTAAAGTAATTTACAGGATTACGTGCAAAGACTGCACAAAACACTATATAGGGCAAATAGGCACACAACTAGCAATCCGCATCCACGAACACCAACAAGCCACGAAACATCATGACTAGCGGTCCCGAGTAGCCACATATACAGATGACAAGGACAACAGATTCGACTGGGACAACATAACGAACATAGGACAGCCAGAGAATTTATAGACGCACGGCACTCAGCCACAGACTCCATCGACAAGCACATAGACCTAGACCCAATTTACTGGCTACTACAACGAACAACCGGAAGCAGCAGAAATGGAAGCAACTAAATTCCAGAAGAGACAGTACAGCAGCACTTCACAGAAGGCTCCAAAGCACTGAAGATGTCACCTAGACAGGGGACGAAACATCTGCAAATCAACTTCCCAGCTCAGTGAATATATCCACAACTATGATAATTCAGTCAATTTCATGCAACCTGCCCTCATAATTTAATTTTTTAAGCCTTGATATTATTTGGGCATTTTCGCTGCACCCTTGCCATGACCAACACAACTTTTTTAAGTTTGGTGTAATGTATTCAGCAAAGACTGAGTATGCTAGTCCAGATATCATTTAACCAAGACCCTTTTATAACTGATTCATCACTTTCTTATTTTGGAAATCCTATCCTTTAGTTCCATTAGTTTTCCATTATATTCTGTACACGCAGATTACATTTTAGCAATTTTATACACAGACAGCTAAACTCCTTGGCTGCTGCACAGCTCCTAGAGCTTCCCTATTAAGAAAATATTCTGATTTGCCAATTGTAATTTTTCAATGCAGAGAAGTTTCATTCCTGAGTCGAAAGAACTTTGGAATATAATGACTCATGCACCTGTACTTTCCACACCAATTATTTTAATATCTTATGTCCCAAGGAGGCAAAAGGACTTGTTACATTATCTATCATAACAATGAAGCATTTTCCAAAGTAAATAGTCCACTGCCTTATCGGTTGAGCCATCCAATGCATTACAGTCCTACTAACACCATTGAGTCTTCCAACAGGACATCTGACCTTTAGCCTCTCGTAGCAGTGATGCAATGCTATCCATATAAGTATGCGTTTGTCTGAGTTCCACCAAAGGCAGGAAGAATGTCTCCAAAGTGTTGTTTAAAGACTGAAGTAGAGCAAAACGAAGTCGAAGGCTTTCAATTGGAACATCTAGAAATAGTACATCAAAATTAATAGTGCACAATGTACAGGATAACAAGCAAACACATCTCACATAATTTGGAGGTACCCATATTGGATTGGGTATACAAAGTTAAAAATCACACAACACCTGTCAGGCAGCGCTCCGAAAGCCAATTCCTCCAAATAAACCTGTTGGACTATAACTTGGTGTTGTGTGATTTTTAACTTTGTACATCTTACATCAAGCATTTCATTTAATAGTTCTTTTTGTGATTTAAGAATGAAGGTATGTTAATTGAATGCCCTCAGTACCAAAACAGTTCATACTAAACAAATCACTTTTTAAACTGGAATTACTGCTAAGAAAACAAGTTTGGTAGTTCATCACAGTATTTAAGAAATCCTGACTCAGTCTTGATCCAAATTTTAACCTTTTGACCAAGGATTTAACTCTCAGACAGGGAAGGTTGAGGCCATTAAAGGATTTCATAATGATGAGAATTTTACATTTTAGGTACTGGTACATCAGGAAGTTTAGCTAAAAAGGATAGGAGAGATGGGTGAGTGTGACATGATACAGGAAGTGGGAAGCAGAGTTTTGGGTGAGTCAGAAGTTTGCAATGTCATGGAGGTAAAACTAGTTGCTCTCTTAAATGGAGCTGGAGCACTATCTTTGAGTAAAATAGGAAGTACAGGTTGTCAAAAGATAAATAGTCTGGTTTAGCTAGAGATAGAGTCGTAGAGATGTACAGCATGGAAACAGACCCTTCGGTCCAACTTGTCCATGCTGACCAGATATCCCACCCACCAGCACCCGGCCTATGTCCCTCTAAAGCCTTCCTATTCATACACCCATCATTTTAAATGTTGCAATTACCAGCCTCCACCACTTCCTCTGGGGCCCATTCCCCACACGCACCACCCTGAGTGAAAATGTTGCCCCTTCAGTCTCTTTTATACCTTTCCGCTCTCACCCTAAACCTATGCCCTCTAGTTCTGGACTCCCCCACCCCAGTGAAAAGATCTTGTCTATTTACCCTATCCAAGTCCCTCATGATTTTATAAACCTCTAAATGGTCGCCCCTCAGCCTCCGACATTCCAGGGGAAACAGCCCCAGGCCTCCAAGCCTGGCAACATCCTTGCGAATCTTTTCTGAACCCTTTCAAGTTTCACAACCTTCTGATAAGGAAGGAGACCAGAATTGCCCACAATATTCTAAAAGTTGGAGACACAAATGGAATAAGAGGTGATAAGAGTTTGTGATAGGGGCTGATAGGGGCCTAATATTTTCTTTATGGAGAAAATTCTGAATTGCTTGGTTTTCAGACAAGCGATAACCAAGAGACAGTGGAGGGTTAAGAAAGAGGGAGGAGAGAGATTGATGTGACAGTCAAATGGCAATGACTATTTTTTCTGATCCCTAACTCAAAAATGTTGGGGTCAATTGTATTAGTTCCAACTGATCATGCAAGATGTTGTCAATGCAAAGGAAATAAAAATAACTATGAAAGAAAAGTTTTATTCTCTCCCTTTCAGGAGTTCTATCGCAAACAAAGTTCTTTGGCTGGTATATGATTGTGCTTGCCAATGCAATTTTAACGATCACCAGAATGAGACAGCAGCTCAAGATGTGCCATCCTTTGATTACTTTTTCCCTACCTATTGTCAAGTAAAGTGCTTCACTTTCCTTACTTAAAACCTCTGCCTTTCCCATTGCTCCCTCCCTTAAAAAATTTTTTGATTTCAAACCTGTTGACAAAGGTGGTGAGAGCATGTTTGGATTGTTATAGTTGACAAAGCCTTGGCAAAATGCAATACATTTATTTTGTGAAATGAAGATCTATGCGGTTTCTGTTTGTTTGTGTAGTGCTACAAACTTAACACTAACTAGAAAATTACTAATACAGGGCTTACTCAACAAACAGGCAATCCTTGGATCATGTAAATCTGCAGGGTCAAGGTAGACTTCATGAGGATGGAGTCGGCTTGGAGTGATGGCAAGATGGCGGCAAAGACGGTTGACGTATTGTACAAGTGCAACGTCCATCTCTAGAGTCCATTTTTTGCAGGATCTTTGGGCATGTCTGGTGTCAATGCAGGCACACCTGTAGTAGATAAACATATTGCCAATTTGAATGCAGATAAGCAACATTAAAAGTATGACATATCAATAACCATTAGCCAGAATGATACCTGCTCAAAATTACTTGCGTTATTTTCTAAACAAGTGATTCTGTAATTTGCTACTTGCCTTTCAAAGTGAAGGTCATAGCCACAGGAAAGAATTGCCCTCCAAACGCTCCGGATGTCCTGCTTTGACCGATCTACGACAAATTTCTGGAAACCATCCAATGTTAAATACTTCTCTTCTGGTACTATTGGAGATTGAAAAATTCATAACATTAGTTAAGGTTGCCATCGGTATCCTGGATGTGCCATCTGCAGTTCTTTTGTAAGAATAGGAAGCAGGGAAAGGTGAAGTGGGGACTTTATTAAATAACGATGGTATTAGCACAAGAGGATGATAACAAGTTCAGGAAACCGGTAAGAAGCAACACTTCATGTGGAGACGAGAAATGAGAAAGGCAAAAAAGTTACGTCAACCACATGGTAAGGTGAGATTTAAAGGAAGAAATAATGGGAGTATGCCAGAAAGGCTCATCAATAATATGGGAGATTTTAATCTGCAAGTGGACTAAGAAGTCAGATGAGAAAAGGAAACCCAGATAAAGAGAGTTCATAAAATGTTTTCAGGATGGTTTCACTGAACAGTATGTTCTGAATCTAATATAGGACAACAGGCCATACTAGATCTGACATTGTCCTATGTAATAGGATTTCTTAACAATCTGACAATGAAGGCACCCTGAGGTAACAGTTTGATTGAAATATAATTGAACTTTTATGTTCAGTTTGAAAAAGAGGGGGAGTGGTTCCAAGATTAGCATTTTTAAACTTAAATAAGGGTAATTATGAAGACATGAAAGCAGCACTAGCTGAAATGGATGGCAAATTAGGTTGAGAGATAGATCAGTGGAGATGCAGTAGCATACATTGAAGAATACAGAGAATTCCATTGAGAAATAAAAAATTCGAAGGGGTGGGCCCAACCTCTGTGACTGACTAAAAAGTTTAAATATAGTATCAAATTTAAAGTATAAAGTGCAAATCAGAGGAGTGGGCACAATATAAATAACAGCAAAGACTGACTAAAAGATTAAGCACCAAGTCAGAATGAGAGTGCAGGAAAAAAACTAGCTAAAAATAAAAACAGACGGTAAGAGTTTTTCCATATACATGTCCAAAAAAATTAAGGAAGTGCATATTGGTGGATTTCATAATAGAAAATTAAGAACATGGCAGATGAATTAAGCAGAAAGTTTGCAATGATTTTCACTACAGAAGATACAAGCAACATGCCAGAAATAGCTGCAAAGCAGGAGATAGAAGGGAAGGAGGAACTCAGGAAAATTACAATCATGAAAGTATTACTGAACCAATTGGTAGAGATGCAGGTTGAAAAGTCTCCAAGTTAACATGGACTTCACTCTAGCAATTTGAAAGAAGTGACTAGTGAGACAGCTGATGTTGATCTAATTGTCCACAATTCCACAGATTTAAAAAAAAGCACCAAAGATTGGAAGATGGCGAATTTAACTCCTAGACTCAAAAAGGGTGACAGAACATTTGCTATAAGGAAAATGTTAGAAACTTGAAGATGTTACAGGACAGCACTTGGAGTAAACTAAAATCAAGGTAATCAGGTAGTCAACCTCATTTGTGAAGGGGGAATTGAACTTAATGAAATAATATGATACAGATGAAGGGAAAAAGGTTTTGATACACCGCACATAAATTTTTAAAAGGCTTTTGATAAAGTGTAACATCAAAGGTTACTGCTAGAAATAAAGGTTCATGATCTCGGGTATAACATCCTGCATAGATAGGAGACTGACTAGTTAACAGAATCTAGAAATAAATGGGTCTTTTTAATTTTATCGTTCATTTCATAGGATGTTGGAGTCAGTGGCTAGGGCAAAATACCCACACTGTTGTGGGTCTAAAGACTAGGTAAGGATGGCTGTTCTTACAAGGTCACTGTCAACCAAATGGGTTGGCAATTACATAGTTGCCATTAGGCTGGAATGACATTTTTATTGAATTCAAATTTCACTATCTTCCATGGTGGGATTTAAATCTACGTCCCCAAAACATTAGAGGGGGGTTCTGGATTACCATCCCAATGACATTACCACTGCAGGTCTACAAGTAGTGTCATAGTGCATGCAGCCTTCAACATTTTGTAATTTATCAAAGTGACTTGGATGCAGGTATCAAAAGGATATCAAAAGCAGGTTGTGAAGACATAAGGAACTAGAAAAGGTTATGGATAGGCTAAGCAAGTGGTCAAAGAGTACAACAGATGGAATACAGTGTGGGAAATTGTGAAATTATCCATACTATCGGAGATATGGGTGCACTAGTGCATGAATTGCAAAAAGCTGGTATGCGTGCACATCAGAGAAACTAATATAATGTTTGTTGTTTATTGCAAGGGAAATTAGATACAAATGTGGGGAAGCCATACTTCAGTCTTTTAGGGCACTGGTGAGGTCAGATCTTGAGGACTGTATCTCATACTGATCTCCTTACTTAAGGACATTGATGCACTGGAAGCACTTCAGAGAAGGATTATTAGATTAATACCTGAAATGGGCAAGATTGTCTGACAAGGAAAGGCTGGACAAGCGTTCCATTGACATTTAAAAGAGTAAGAAATGACTTGATTGAATTATACAAAATCCTGAGGGTTCATGATTGGATGGATTTGAAAAGAATGTTTCCTCTTGTGGAATAATCTAGCGCTAAGGGTCAATATTTGAAAATAAGGGTAGTACATTTAAGACAGTGATGAGACAAAATCTGTTCTCTAAGAGGGTTATCAATACTTTGAACTCTCTTCGTCAAAAGTCGGTGGAAGCAGAAGTGAATAGATACCTGATAATCAAGAGGGTGAAAGGTTATTGAGCATAGGTACGAATGTGGAGTTACAACCAGATTAGTCATGATCTTATGAAGCTGTGGAGGAGGCTTGAGGGAGAAGTGCCTACTTATGATCCTAAATTTTATGTGTGTCTCAAAATTAATAACAGGATGGTTTGCACAACATAGGAGGAACATTAGCAATTCATTTGGGGGATTAATTTAGGAAAGATAGGTAATTTAGTTTGCATCAGAGCGTGTTAAATGATAAGGTAGGATGGACTGCGCAAAGCCTCATTAGTTTGTATTAAAAGACTGTTCTGAATATTGTTTACATATTGACCTTGCCATCAGATATTTTTTGCAGTGGTTCAATATTTATATTGGAAGAGAAGGACAACTAACCTATCATTTTATTGGAGGATTGAAGAACAAACAAGCAGGGAATAAAGTGTAAAAAAAAAGTTTTAACAGATGGTGATCACAAGAATAGGTGCAAATTTCAATAAATTTGACGACAATAAAGTTCATCATTTTAGAGTTACATCATTAAGATAACTTAAGTTTGGACAGTGTTACTGATGAGTCATGATTCATGAATCAATGCCACCATCATCCAGAAGACGAAAAAAGGTGGCACTACATCGAGAACTGAACATTTTCTTACAAAGCCCAGGTGCAGACAAATTACATGAACAAAACTTCAGTATAAGGAAGTGACTAAGATTACTTGCTGGGAAAAATCAGACATTTGGTTTAGACATAGTGATACGGCCCAATGTACGTATAGAATGTCTTAAGTAGAAAGCATTGTCCTTTAATTAAAATAGTTCAACAGAACTACAATATATGCAATAAATACAATAAGTTTTGCAGTAAACTAATTTGACCACCTTCTGGTTTCTTTGCTGGTGACTTCTCTGGGTCCTTGTCCTCAGGTTTGGTGTTCTTTTCAGGAGACTTGGCTTTCACAATTGGTTTCTTTTCACTCAATGCCGTTCTACTCCAAAAGAAATAAATGTTTAACTTTGTTGTTTTTTAAACAATTTTCCTAATGTCCAGAATCCAGATGTTGTTAACTTTGGATAGGTTAGATATCGTGCTACTGAACCATAAAGACCTGCAGATATCTTGTACCACCTCTGGTCTGTGGAGGTGGCAGATTTAAAATCAGGTCACTTATGGCGCTCCAAAGCACCTAAAAGATTTCAGGCTCTAAAGGCTGACAAGAGAGATAATAGACAAGGCTTATCTCTCAAAATAATGATGAGTAACACACAACTGTCTATATGCAAATGTTACAGCAAGTTCATAAGAGAAGTAGGTTTGAAATGCCAATATTCAAACATTGCTGTCCAAATTGCACCATTTCATCATTAACTTTGTGGAAACAGCGTTTTGCTGTCACGCTATTAAAGCGCATTGAATAGTATGAAGTAAATATGAAATAAACTCTCCACAAAGTTAATTTTTGTCAGTTTAAGTGTAGGTACCTTTTACTGATCAGTCTTAAGTACAAATCAATCCATCTTGCATTGACAGTTTATTTCCTAATAATTAACTAACAAGAGCCTGTTCACTGCTCTGCTCATTCAGGTTCCACAGTACATGTCTTGTTTCTTGTGCTAGGCCATAATCAGATTGCAGATCTGGAACCTGCTCAGTATTAAACACTTATCTGGTATTCTTTGGAATCTGAAAGCTTCCTAGCAATAGTGAAGGGTAATTTCAATGTCATACGTGCATGGGAAGTAGTGTAGGTTATTCAGCTCCTAACTACTAGATAAGGGCTTTTATCCTCGATTACCCATTCCCTTCTATTGTAATTGCTAAAACTTTTAATCTAAGTATTCTGCACAAGTTTCTTATCATACTTGACTTTGCTGCTCTTGCTTTGTTTTTCCTCCTGTCAGTTCTTAATGTCTTCTAGCAGTCCTCTGGATTTATGTTATCACTTAATTGCAGTTTTATTTGGTAGGTGGAACTCTTTCCCATTATTGGTCATATATTACATATTTTGAGCGTCTCCCATGGATCATCTGTACTTATACAAAGTAACATACTTGACTCATGTGGTTCTTACTGTGAGAGTGGTGGGTAAGTTGTTGGAGGGGATTCTGAAAGACAGGATCTAAATACATTTAGAAAGCAAAGACTGATTAGGGATAGTCATCATGTCTTTGTGCGTGGGAAATCATCTCTCACAAATTTGATTGAATTTTTTTGCAGAGGTAACCAAGAAGGTAGATGAAGGCAGAGGAAAAGATATTGTCCACATGGACTTTAGCAAATACTTTGACGAAGTTCAGCATGGTAGACTAAATCACATCAGATTCAGGGAGACCTAGCCAACTGAATACAAAAAAAGGTAGTGACAGAGGGCTGTTGCTCAGACCGGAGGCATGTGACCAGGGGTGTGCCAGAAGGATAGGTGCTGGCTCCATTGTTGCTCATCATTCATATAAACAATTTGATGAGAATTATAGGAGGCATGGTTAGTAAGTTTGCGGACAACACCAGAATCGGTGGTATAGGTGACAATGAAGAAGGTTATCCGAGAGTAAAATGGGATCTTGACCAACTGGGCCAGTGAGTTGAGGAATGACAGATGGAGTTTAATTCAAATAAATGTGAGATGCTGCGTTTTGATATGACAAACCAGGGCTGGACTTACACAGTTAATAGTAGGTCCTTGGGGAGTGTTGTTGAACAGAGATATGTAGGGGTGCAGGTACATTGTTCGTTGAAAGTGGCATCAGGGGTAAACAGGATAGTGAAGGAGGTATTTGGCACACTTGCCTTCATTGGTCACAGCATTGAGAACAGGAGTTGGGACATCATGTTACAGCTGTACAAGACATTGGTAAGGCCATATTTGGAGTACTGCGTAAATTCTGGTCACCCTGCTATAGGAAAGGGTGGGGAAAAAAGATTTACAAGGATGTTACCAAGACTGGAAGGCAAGATTTATAAAGAGGCTGGATTGGCTGGGACTTTTTCCGTGGAACAGAGAAGGTTAAAGGGTGACCTTATTGAGGTTTATAAAATCATGAGGGGCATAGATAAGGTGAATGACAAGGGCTTTTTTCCTTAGGGTGGAGGTTCAAAACTAGGGGGCATATAGAATAAAATTCTTAAAATAGATTAAAATAAATTCTAGAGGGAGGAGCGAGAGGAGAAAGATTTAAAAAGGACTGACAGGTAACTATTTTACACATAGTGGTTTGTGTGTTGAATGAACTGCCAGACGAAGTGGTGGACACAGGTACAATTGTAATGCTTAAAAGGCATTTAGATAAGTTCAGGAACAGATTATGTTTGGAGGGATATGGGCTAAGCATAGGCAGGTATGACTAATTTAGTTTGGGAACATGGTAGGCATAGACTAGTTGGAGCGAAGGGTTTGTTTCCATGCAGTATGACTCTATAACGGTTGAGCTAAATGTTTGTAGTTTAGGAATTTTGATATTTACAGGAACAAAGATGGCTTGTTGCAATTATATAGGGAACCGGTGAGTCTATATCTAGAATATTATGCAGTTCTTGTCCCTTTATCCAAGGAAGGATGTTCTTGCTGGAGAGGGAGTACAGTGAAGGTTTATCAAATTGATTCCTGGGATAGCAGAACTGATGCCTGAAGAGAGTTTGAGTCGATTAGAATTGTACTCACTGGAGATCAAAAGAATTGTTGGGGGGAGAATCTCATAAGAAATCAATAAAATTCTAAAAAAAATTCTATAAAGAATAGAATTTATTTTAATCTATTTTAAGAATTTTATTCTATGAATAAAGGAACAAAGGAAGAGTTGGGGGAAGGCTAACTATAGCAAAATCGGGCAGGAGCTGGGGAAAGTGGATTGGGAGCAGCTGTTTGAAGGTAAATCCACATTTGATATGTGGGAAGCTTTTAAAGAGAGGTTGATTAGAGTGCAGGATGGACATATCCCTGTGAAAATGAGGGACAGAAATGGCAAGATCGAGGGAACCATGGATGACAGGTGAAATTGAGATCCTAGCTAAGTGGAAAAAGGAAGCATATATAAGGTCTAGGTGACTGAATACAGACAAAGCTTTGGAAGAATATCGGGAAAGTAGAACCAATCTGAAATGAGGAATTAAGGCGGCTAAAAGGGGTCATGAAATATCATTAGTAAACAGAGTTAAGGAAAATCCCACAGCCTTTTATTATATATAAGGAGCAAGAGGGTAACTAGAGAAAGGGTTGGTCCACTCAAGGACAAATGAGGATAGTATGCGTGGAATCAGAGAAAATGGGGAAGATTCTTAATGAGTACAAGGAGAGGGACAAGACAGATGTTAAGGTCGGGGATAGATGTTTGATTACTCTAGGTCAAGTCGGCATGAGGAAGTATTCTAAAAAGCATTAAGGTGGACAAGTCCCCAGGTCTGGAGAATTGCTAGTGTTAGCAAGTTTTGAGAAGATTTGCAGCTCAGGTTGAGGTTCTGGATGTAAGTTTGCTCACTGAGTTGGAAGGTTTGTTTTTCAGATTTTCATCACCATACTAGGTATCATCAGTGAGCCTCCGGATGAAGCACTAGTGGTATGGCTCGCTTTTTATTTAGGGTGTCCTTGAGTTGGTGACGTCATTTTCTGTGGTGAAGTCATTTTCTGTGATTTCATTTCCTGTTCTTTTTCTCAGGGGTTGGTAAATGGGATCCCAAGTCAATGTGTTTGTTGATAGAGTTCTGTTTGGAATTGCTAAGTTCCTTTGTTTAAGAAGTGCAGCAGGGATAATCAAGGTAATTATAGACCGGTGAGCCTGATGTCACCGGTAGAGAAGCTGCTGGAGAAGATAGGATCTATCTTCTGAGGGATAGGATCTATTTACATTTGGAAGAAAGTGGGCTTATTAGTGATAGGCAACCTTTTTTTCGGGCAGGCAAGATCATGTCTTACCAACTTAATAGAATTCTTTGAGCAAGTGACAAAGTTCATTGATGAAGGAAGGGCTGTAGATGCCATATACATGGACTTCAGTAAGGCTTTTGATAAGATTACCCATGGTAGGCTGATAGAGAAAGCGAAGTCACAAGCTTTCCAGGGTGTACAAGCTAGATGGATAGAGAACTGGCTAGGCAGCAGGAGACAGCAGTAGTGGAAGGGAGTTTCTCAAAATGGAGATCTGTGACCAGTGGTGTTCCACAGGGATCAGTGTTGGGACCACTGTTGTTTGTGATATACATAAAGGATCTGGAGGAAGGTAAAGGTGGTCTGATTAGCAAGTTTGCAGATGACACTAAGATTTGTGGAGTAGCAGATAGTGAAGGGGACTGTCAGAGAATGCAGCAGAATATAGACAGTTTGGAGAATTGGGCAGAGAAATGGCAAATGGAGTTCAATTCGGGAAAATGTGAGGTGATGCATTTTGGAAGATCCAATTCAAGAGCGAACTATATGGTAAATGGAAAAGTCCTGGGGAAATTGATGTACAGAGAGATCTGGGTGTTCAGGTCCATTGTACTCTGAAGGTGGCAATGCAGGTCAATAGTGGTCAAAGTGGCATACGGCATGCTTTCCTTCATTGGATAGAGTATGGAGTACAAGAGTTGGTGGGTCATGTTACAGTTGTATAGGATTTTGTTTGGCCACATTTGGAATACTGCGTACAGTTCTGGTCGCCATGTTACCAAGAGGATGTGGATGCTTTGGAGACAGGGCAGAGGAGATTCACTAGGATGTTGCCTGGTATGAAGGGTGATAGCTATGAAGAGAGATTGAGTAGATAGGATTATTTTCATTAGGAAGACGGAGGTTGAGGAGGGACCTGATTGAGGTCTACAACATCATGAGAGGTATCGACAGAGTGGATAGCAAGCAGCTTTTTCTCCCCAGAGTGGAGGATTCAATTACTAGGGCTCATGAGCTCAAGGTGAGGGGGGAAAAGTTTAAGGGAGATGTGTGCAGAAAGGTCTTTATGCAAAGGGTGGTGGCTGCCCAGAACACATTGTCAGTGGGGGTGGTAGAGGTGGGCATGATAGCTTTAGTTAAGATGTATCTCGACAGATACATGTAAGGGCAGGGAGCAGAGGGAAACAGATCCTTAGAAAATAGATGACAGGTTTTAGGTAGAGGACCTGGATCAGTGCTGTAATTTTCTTTGTTCTTTTGAAAGTCAACCACAGAAAGTAGCTGGGGCCAAAATGTAGTATGAATCCAAGGAGTTAGATATTGGTCTTGTGGATAAAGGGATCAAGAGATATGGTGGGGAGGGTGGGATTAGGGTATTGAGCTCTGTTTGTGCTGACCATATTTGAGCTCCTACAAGTCTGATGATCAGGATGATCATACTGAATGATGGAACAAGCTCAAGGGACTGGATGGCCTACTCCTGCTTCTATGTCTCTATGTAATACTAGAGGCAGACAAGGTGCTGTGTAGAAAGCTGCTAAATAAGGTAAGAGAACATGGTGTTGGGGGTCAGGTACTGACACCGATAGACGATTGGCTGAGTGGCAGAAGGCAGAGTTATAATAAAGGGGCCTTTTCAGTATGGTACTGGTGACTAGTGGAGCTCTGCAGGTATTGGGACCATGACTATTCATATTATCTTGATCTGGACAAAGGAATGAGGGCATTATTGCTAAGTTTACAGATGACACAAGGATAGGTGGACGGACAGGTAGTGTTGAGGAGGCAGGGAGGCTGCAGAAGGACTTGGACAGGCTAAGAGAGTGAACAGAGAAGTAGCAGATGGTACTTAACATGGGAACTTGAGAGGTTATGCACTTTGGTAGTAACAATAGAGGCATAGACTATTTTTCTAAATAGGGAAAGGATTTGGAAATCTGAAGAACAAAGGGATGTATGAGTCCTAGTTCAGGACTTTCTTAAGTTGGCAGTTAGAAAGGCAAATGCAATGTTAGCATTCATTTCTAAAGGGCTAGAATACAACAACATGGATGGACTGCTGAAGCTGTATAAAGATGTAGTCGGACAATATTCAGAATTTTGAGTGCAGATTTGGGCCCCATATCTAAGAAAGGATGAGTTGACTTTGGAGGGGGTCCAGAGAAGATTTATAAGAATGAGACAATCACCTGATGGAGGAGCGTAGCTCTGAAAGCTAGTGTGCTTCCAATTAAACCTGTTGGACTATAACCTGGTGTTGTGTGATTTTTAACTTTGTACACCCCAATCCAACACCGGCATCTTCGAATCATGATCCTGAAGTTGATTGGCTTGTCAGCAGGAGCAGTTCAGGACTCTGAGTCTGTACTCAATGGAGTTTAGAACGATGAGGTGGGGGGGTGGGGTCTCTTTTGAAGCTTATAGAATACTGAGAGATTTGGATAGAATGGACATGGAGATGATGTTTCAACCAGCAGAAGAATCTAGGACCCGAGGTCACAACCTCAGAATGAAGGGATGATTGTTTGGAATTAGGGGAATTTCTTCAACCAGGCAGTGGTGACCTGGAGGATTCATGGCCACAGAAGGCTGTGGAGGCCAAATCAGTGTATTTAAGACAGATATAGATAGGTTTTTGATTAGAAAGAGGAGCAAAGATTACGAAGGGAAGGCAGCAGAATGGGGTTGAGAAACACATCACTTATAATTGAATGGCAGGGAAGATGTGATGGGCTGGATGGCCTAATCTACTCCTAAATCTTAGACTTTTCTGGTTTCAGTTTTAAAAAAAAAACGCTAGAAGCTCATTTGGAACAGCGAAATGAAGACATTATTTCCAGGATGGCATTTAATTCAGTCAACTGTTGGTGGGACACATGTAATGTTAGTGGACAGAATGTTTATACTACTGAGATTACAAAAGATAGAGAAAAACAGTTTCCTTCCAGCAATGCAATCCAGTTTTCAGTTCAGAAGAAACTAAACACTAACTGAAAGCATTTAGTTTGTGAAATCTCCAAGCTCAGAGAGTTTGTATTGCTGTTGTCAGAATTGAGAGAGATTTAGGCCATCTGAATTGGGTTTAAAAAATCTTTTCAGTAAAAAGAAAACTAGCCTCAACAGTCCAACGAGACCTGAAGAGTCAGTTAAGAAAGAAAAAATTGAGATAGGAATGATGTTTTTCTGGGATTGAGTATTTGTAAAAGATGGAACTTTTGCTTTGCTCTTTATATTGAAATCTTTTTAAACTGTATAAACCTATTCTTTAGTTTCAGCCTTGAGTATACATTCAGCAACTAAGCACCACAGGAACCAAGAGCAAAAATTAAACTTTTGATTCATCAGGTTTTACTCTGGGATCTGATTTGACATTGTTACCCATCAGTAGGAATCACAGCAGAAAGCTTTTGTTTCATCCCACAAATTTAGGTGCCCAAAAATCTAGAATTCCTTTACAAACTTAACAGCAAGTCTCCTATTATATGATTACGTCAGATAAATGTTCCTTTACACTAAATAAAAAAGTTTGATTATCAGTCGTTATCAAACCTGTGATCTCTCCTCTTATTGGTTTGAGTATACTGCTAGAAACTAGACAGCTTCCCAAAAGCACTCAAGAAAGTCATTACCTTTGACTCTTGTACTATGCTCTGGTTAATCCGCATGAAAATTAAAATCTACCCTTGTAACAGCTTTGTTTTAACTACAGACCTCAAAAAAATCTGAAATAAGTTCTGTCAATCCAACACTGATATCAGCTGGAAGAACACCATCTCATTTTCCGCTTGGGGACCCTGCAGCCCTCCAGACTCAAGATTGAGTTTACTAATTTTAGGGCCTGAACTTTCCCATGTTCGAGCCCCCATCCCCACACACCAGGCCTTTTATCACAGACTGCCATTACACACCACCTCTTGTTCGCCACTAACAGTCTCCTTTAACAGCTAACAACTTCTTTTAACAGCTAACAACTCCTTTAGCCAGATTGTTATAGACTCCTTTCTCCAAATGTTCTTCCCTCCCTTTGGGCTCTATCCCCACCTATCATTTACTCCATACCCCCTCCTCCCAGCCTATCTTCTGCACATAAACCAATATTTTCCAAGCTAGTTTTGAGGGAAAGTCACCAGACCAGAAACATTAACTCTGGTTTCACTTCATAGACACTGCCAGACTTGCTGAGCTTTACCAGCAACTTATGTATTTGCTTCTGGTATCAGTAGGCTCATAAATACAGTCATAGAGCTGCACAGCACGGAAACAGACTCTTTGGTCTAACTCGTCATTGCCAACCAGATATCCTCAATAAATCTAGTTCCATTTGTCAGCATTTGGCCCATATCCCTCTGAACCCTTCCTATTTATATACCAATCTAGATGCCTTTTAAATGGTGTAATTGTACCAGCCTCTACCATTTCCTTTGGCAACTCATTCTATACCTCTGCGTGAAAAAGTTGTCCCTTCGATCCCTTGTAGATCTTTTCCCTCTCACCTTAAACCCAGGCCTTCTGGTTTTGGACTCCCCTACCCTGGGGAAAAGACAGCTTCTATTTACCCTATCCATGCCCCTCAATTTTATAAACCTCTAAGGTCACCCCTCAGTCTCTGAAGCTCCAAGCAAAATATCTTAACCTATTCAGCCTCTCCCTATAACTCCAATCCCAGCAACATCCTCATAAATCTTTTCTGAACCCTTTCAAGTTTCACAACATCCTTCCTGTATCAGGGAGACCAGAATTGCACGCTGTATTCCAAAAGTGGCCTAACAAATGTCCTATACAGCCTCAACATGACCTCCCAACTCCTAGACTCTATGCACTGACCAAAAAAGACAAGCAAACCAAATGCCATCTTCACTATCCTGTCTACCTGCGACTCTACTTTCAAGAACTATGAACCTGCAATCCAAGGTCTTTGTTCAGCAACACTCCCAGGACCTTACCATTAAGTCTATAAGTCCTGCCATGATTTACATTTCCAAAATGCTGCACCTCATTTATCCAAACTAAACTGCATCTGGCCACTCTGATCAAGATCCCGTTGAACTCGGAGATAACTCTCTCCGCTGTCCACACACCTCCAATTTTGGTGTCATCTGCAAATTTACTAACCAAACCTCCTATGTTCACATCCAAATCATATATATATATATAAATGATGAACAGCAGGGGACCCAGCACCAATACTTGCGGCACACTGCTGGTCACAGGCCTCAAGGCAACAATTCACTGTGTCCAACCTTCGAGCCAGTTCTGTATTCAAATGGCTAGTTCTCCCTGTATTCCCTGTTATAACCTTGCTAACCAGTCTACCATGAGGAACCTTGTCGAATGCCTTACTGAAGTCCATACAGATGACATCCACCACTCTGCCCTCATCAATCCTCTTTGTTACTTCTTCAAAAAACTCAATCAAGTTTCTGAGACATGATTTCCCACACACAAAGCCATGTTGACTATCCCTGATCTGTCCTTGCCTTTCCAAATACATGTACATCCTGTCCCTCAGGTTTCCTTCTAACAACTTGCCCACCACCGACGTCAGGCTCACTGGTCCACAATTCTGGTTTGTCCTTCCCACCTTTCTTAAATAGTGGTACCACGTTAGCCAACCTCCAGTCTTCCGGCACCTCATCTGTGACTATCGGTGATACAAATATCTCAGCAAGGGCCCCAACAATCACTTCCCTAACTTCCTACAGAGTTCTAGGGTACACCTGATCAGGTCCCAGGAATTTATCCACTTTTACATGTATTAAGATGTCTAGCATCACCTCCTCTGTAATATGGACATCTTTCAAGATGTTGCTATTTATTTCCCCACGTTCTCTATCTTCCTTATCCTTCTCCATAGTAAACACTGATGCAAAATACTCTCCTCTATTCCCGGTGGTTCCGCACATAGGCGGCCTTGCTGATCTTTAAGGGTCAAGTGTATGGTGCTGGAAAAGCACAGCAGGTCAGGCAGCATTCTAGGAACAGGAAAATCCCAAAACGTCGATTTTCCTGTTCCTCGGTTGCTGCCTGACCCGCTGTGCTTTTCCAACACCACACCCTTGATTCTAAACTCCAGCATCTGGAGTCCTCGCTTGCGCCGAGTTGATCTTTAAGTGTTTCTATTCTCTTTCTTGTACTCTCTTGTCCTTAATGTATTTGCAGAACCTCTTTGGATTCTCCATAACCCTATATGCCAAAGTTATCTCATGTCCCCTTTTTGCCGTCCTGATTTCCCTCTTAAGTATACTCCTACTGTCTTTATACTCGTCTAAGGACTCACTCGATCCCTGCTGTCTATACCTGACATATGCTTCCCTCTTTTATTTCTTGACCAAAACCTCAATTTCTCTAGTCATCCAGCACTCCTTATACCTACCAGCCTTGCCATAACAGGAACATATTGTTTTTGGACTCTCATTATTTCATTTTTGAAGGCTTTCCATTTTCAAGCCATCCCTTTACCTGTGAACATCTGCTCCCAATCAACTTTGGAAGTTCTTGCCTAATACCATCAAAATTGGCCTTTTTCCAATTTAGAACGTTAACTTCTAGATCCTTCCATTACAGCTTTATATTCTCCATTTGTTCAATCCTAATTATAGTCTCCAAAGAGGTGACTACATTCCAAGACTTACACCCAATCTTGCTAATGTAAGATTTTCCTTACTCTATGAGACGACCCTTCCTCCTAAGATGTTATAAATTTAGAATATTTAACCCAATAATAATCAACTCCCAGCCATTTATCTCAATGTCTTGTACATTATTCTATCTCAAGACTTAAATATTTCAAAAACTTGCTATAAAATAAATTCATCTGTTAAGTGTAGAAAAATCTGACAGCAGATTGTTCATGTTTTCCCAGAATCTTTTCTTCCCTAGTAGTTAACACTACTAAGCAACTGGGGAGGGAAATGATTAAGATTGAAATATCAAATGTTTTGAATAAATACTGATGGGGGCTAATTGCTGACTTGCTGTTTTCATATAATTGCGTTCCACCCAAACATACTGAGTGGACAACCGTCTCTGGAGTATGTGCAGCCATTTGCAGCAGTGTTATATTAGTGCAGTGTTCAGGATTACAACATGGTTGTGTAGTTACTATAGAATACAAACCTTGAAACATAATTTTTACAACATTGTGAACACAGTCGAGCTAGGTTACAAATCTTGTGTAAATGTTGTGGCTGTTTTCCGTACATTATTACGAGTTGATTTTTATCTTCACACTAGCAGAGTACTAGGTTCATTACTCTCTCACCTTAAGTGAGGCATTGAGCTATTGCTATCCAAAATCCTGGGTGCGTTGGAGGCAGGGGATGGGTGTGTGTGTGTGGACAGAGGAGGTGGAGAAGAGGAGTGGAGTAGAAGAATCCCAAAAAACAGAACGAACCTGACGCTGTTCAGCATGGACCTGTCTTTGCCTGGAGGTTTGGCAATTGGTCTTTTTGTGCTTACTACTTTCCCAGGGTGTTGTTCCTTTCCTCCTTTACTGTACTTGTTCTTGTCGAATTTTGGTTTAGGTATGCCATACTTCCGTAGTATCTTGCAATTTTAAACACAAAACAGAAATCAATTATACATTACAAAGCACAGTAACTTAATGTCTACTTAAAACATGAAAAGATTCTCATATGACAAAGAAAACTTTAAGAACATTCTCCCACATAATTGTTATTCTTATGAATAAAAAAGTAACAATGAAAACAACAAAATTAATTGAATAACTGAATAATTAGTGTTGGTGTAACTAACTCGTAATGCTGGTGGAACACTTACTATATTTGGTAAGGTTACTAGTTTTTTTTCAATCGGCTCTTCGGGAATTCAGAGCAGTGGGAATGGACTGCATGCTCCTCCTGTAGGATGTGGGAGGTAAAGGTCACCACAAGCGACCCCACTGACTTCATCTACAGGAAGTATACCCAACTTCAGCTCCTCAGAAACCACATTAGGAAACTGGAGCTGGATGAACTTCGGATAATTCGGGAGACGGAGGGGATAATAGAGAGGAGTTACACGGAGGTAGTCTCACCTCAGGTACAGGAAAAACGTAGATGGATTACAGTCAGGGGACAGAAAGGGAAAAGGCAGACAGTGGATGGATCCCCTGTGGCCATTCCCCTCAATAATAAGTATAATGTTTTGGATACTGTTGGGGGAGATGACCTACCAGGGGAAAGCCATCGTGGCTGGGTCTCATCACTGAGCCTGGCTCTGTGGCTCAGAAGGGAAGGGGGAGGAGAATAGAAAAGCGCTAGTGGTACGAGACTTGATAGTTAAGAGGTTCTGTGGTCGTGAACGGGACTCCTGGAAGGTTTGCTGCCTCCCAGGTGGCAGGGCCCAGGATGTCTCTGATCAAGTCTACAAGATTTTGAAGGGGGAGGGTGAGCAGCCAAAAGTCGTGGTGCACATTGGCAACAATGACATAGCTAGGAAAAGGGATGAGGATCTTAAAAAGTGATTTCAAGAAGTTAGGTTAGAAGCTAAAAAGCAGCATGAACAGCTTAGTAATCTCAGAATTACTACTGGTGTCATGTGCTAGTGAGGCGAGGAACAGGCAGTGTATGCAGCTAAACACATGGCTACAGGGCTGGTGCAGTAGGGAGGGCTTCAGATATGTAGATCATTGGGCTAGCTTCTGGAGAAGGTGGGACCTGTATATGAACTTAAACTGGAGGGGTACCAATGTCCTGGGTGGGAGATTTGCTAGAGTACTTCGGGAGGGTTTAAATTAGTTTGGCTGGGGAGTGGGAACCAGAGCTCCAGAACAGAGAGAGTATAGTTGTTGAATGGGCAGAAATAGAATGCAGAGAATCTGTCAGGAAGGATATACAATTAATAGGGCAAAGGGATGGGTTAAAGTGTGTCTGTTTCAATGCAGGGAGTATCAGAAATAAGAGTAACGAACTTAGAGCTTGGATTAGTACTTGATACTACGATGTTGTGGCCATAACGGAGACATAGATTTCACAGGGGCAGGAATGTTGCTAGACGCTCCAGTGTTTAGAACTTTTAAAAAGAGCAGGGAGGGGGAGTAGCATTGTTAATTAGAGAGTGCATCACAGTTGCAGAAAAGAAGGTTGTTGAGGAGGGTTTGTCTACTGAGTCAGTATGGGTGGAAGTCAATAACAGGAAAGGAGCAGTCATTTTACTGGGACTTTTCTTTAGACCCCCCAACAGTAGCAGAGGGACAGGAGAACAGATTGGAAAGGTGCAGATGTAACAGAGTTGTTGTTATGGGTGACTTCAACCTCCCCAATATTGATTGGAACCTCCTTAGTGCAGATGGTCGGGATGGAGCGATTGTGTCAGGTGCATCCAGGAAAGATTCCTGACTCAATATGTAGATAGGCTGACTCAGGAGGAGGCAATATTGGATTTGCTGCTAGGCAACAAGCCAGGCCAGGTGTCAGATGTCTCAGTGGGACAGCATTTCGATGATAGTGACCACAACTGCCTCACCTTGACCATAGCCATGGAGAGGGATAGGAACAGACAGTACTGGAAAGTATTTAATTAGGGGAGGGGAAATTATATTGCTATTAGACAGGAGCTATGGAGTATAAAATAGGAACAATTGTTCCATGGGAAATGAACAACAGAAATGTGGATGCTATTTAAGGAGCACTTGTTATGACTGTTGGAAACTTTGTTCTACTGAGACAGGAAATGAATGGTAAGGTGAAGGAGCCTTGGATGACAAGAGAAGAGGAGCTTCTCGTCAAGAGGATTACAGGGAAGCGAAGAAAGAATTCAAAAATGAACTGATGAGAACTAGGATGGGGCATGCAAATGCCTTGGCAGGAAGGATTAGGGAAAACTCAAAGGCTTTCTACACTTACGTGAGGAATAAGAAAATGATCAGGCAGAGGGTAGGGCTGATCAGGGGTAGTGGAGGGATCTTGTACCTGGAGTCTGATGAGGTAGGGGAGGCTTTAAACGAGTTTTTTGCTTCAGTATTCACTAGAGAGACCTTGTTGATAGTGAGAACACCTTGGACCTAGTTAATAGGCTTAAACAAATTGATATTAAGAAAGTGGATGTGCTGAAAATTCTGGGAAGCATCAATTATAGATAGGTCCCCAAGGCCAGACCTGATATATCCAAGGTTACTATGGAAGCGAGGAATGAGACTGCTGCTTCTCTGGCGATGATCTTTGCATTCTCACTCTCCACGGGTGTAGCACTGGTTGACTGGAGGGAAGCAAATGTTGTTCCTCTGTTCAAGAAAGGGAGTAGGGAAATCCCTGGGAATTATAGACCAGTCAGTCCAACGTCTATATTAAGCAAGGTACTGGAAAGGGTTCTGAGCGATAGAATTTATGACTATTTGGAACAACATAGTTTGATTAAAGATAGCATGACTTTGAGGAGGGGGCAGAACATGCCTCACAAGCCTTGAGTTCTTTGAGGATGTGATGAGACAAATTGACGAAGGTCAAGCAGTGGATGTGGTGTACATAAATTTCATTTGATAAGGTTCCCCACGGTAGGCTGATTCGTAAAGTTAGGAGGTATGGGAAAGATACACGGAAATTTGGCTGTCTGGATATAGAATTGGCTGGCCGAAAGAAGACAACGAGTGGTAGTGGATGGAAAGTATTCTGCCTGGAGGTCGGTAACCAGTGGTGTTCCACAGGGATCTGTTCTTGGGCCTCTGCTCTTTGTAGTTTTTATGAATGACTTGGATGAAGAAGTGGAAGGGTGGGATAGTAAGTTTGTCGATGATACCAATGTCGGTATTGTTGTAGATAGTGTTGAGGGCTGTTGCAGACTACAAGACATTGACAGATTGCAGAGGTGGGCTGAGAAGTGGCAGATGGAGTTCAAACTGCATAAATGCAAAGCGATTCATTTTGGAAGGTCAAATTTGAATGTTGAATACAGGGTTAAAGACAGGATTCTTGGCAGTGTGGAGGAACAGCGGGATCTTGGGATCCACATACATCGATCCTTCAAAGTTGCCACCCAAGTTATTAAGAAAGCATTTGGTGTTTTGGTTTTCATTAACAGGAGGATTGAGTTTAAGAGCCGTGAGGTTTTGCTGCAACTCTATGAAACTCTGGTTAGATCACACTTGAAATATTGCGTACAGTTCTGGTTGCCTCATTATAGGATGGATGTAGATGCTTTAGAGAGGGTGCAGTAGAGATTTAGCATGATGCTGCCTGGATTGGAGGGCTTGTCTTATGAAGAGAGATTGAGTAAGCTCGGGCTTTTCACACAGGAGAGAAGGAGGAAGAGAGGTGGCTTGATAGAGGAGTACAAGGTAATGAGAGGCATAGATAGTGTAGATAGCCAAAGGGTTTCCCCAGGGCAGAAATGGCTGTCATGAGGGGTCATAATTTTAAGGTGATTGGAGGTAGGTTCTTTATAAAGAGAGTAGTATAGAATGTACCGCCAGTGGTGGTAATAGAGTCAGCGACATTAGGGACATTTAAGTGACCACTGGACAAGCACATGGACGGGAGTAAATTGAGGAGCGTGTAGGTCAGGTTGATCTTAGATTAAGATAAATGATCGGCCCATGATGTTGTGCCAAAGGGCCTATATTGTTGTATGTATATTCTGAATGACGTATAGGACTTCTGTAGGAATCGGATACTGTCTCAGATCAGTGACTGAAGAAACACTCCCCACGTGATCATGAGGTCACTATCTCCTGTCTTAAATGCAGGTATGCTGACAGTCTACGAAGGATCTTGTCCTTGTTAAGTGGTAAGACAAGATCCGAATAATAGTAATTACCAGTTGCCCTGTTTTGGCATTTTTTACTTGAAGAGTGGTCAGAGAAAGATCTTTAAATTTGCCATGCTCTGCAACATTATTGAGATTAGGTATTAACCAGGTATTTATCCAATACATGATAGCAGACAAATTTCATCTCTGGCTACCATAGATACACTATACATACTGGTCAATTTAATAGATACAGTCTGTTCTGACATAACGCGGTAGTTCTGTTCCTGTGCAATCTCATGTTATAAGAAAATTACGTAACAGCAGCACCATTTAAACCATGGGATCAGAATTGTGTTATAGCTAATGTATGTAAGAAAAGTTTGTGTTCTATAGATAATGGTCTAAATTCTTCAATGGTGTTAAAGCCATTTCACATTGAAGAAACATACTTTATAGCAGAACCGACATTACAAATAAAACCAACCGAAACCTTTATTCAAAGCACGCATACCTGTGTGAGTTGATCCTCTAGAACTTTCTTTGGTGGTCGGACATTTGTGAAAAAAATTTGCAACAAATTTCCTGGTGTCTGAGAGTTGATTTGCTCTTTACTGAGGAAAATGTCAGAAACTTTGATAGGCTTGGCTGGAGCCAGACTTAGCATCTGCTCAGAGTGTATACAGCTTCGGAATATCTCTGCAAGAACATCGCGTGCTCCAGGAACAACTTTATCACCTGTGTGAAAAGGAGCACAACAAACATTTTAGATTGAGATATTGGAAATGTTCATTTATTGACTCATTTAAAAATACTTTCTCCCTAAACATTGAAGAAAAATAAACATACAATTATATAGCAATTTTCATAATCTCAATGTTTCCAACTATTCCTCACTCAAATAAGCACACCTGAAGTGTAATAGCTGTTGTAATCTAGGAACTCGCATACAATTTGTACACAGCAATGAGCTAAGTGACCAACTAATCTAATTGTGACATTGTCCAAGGGATGTGTAGACCAAAACACTAGGAAAACTCTCCTGCTCTTCTTCAAATAAGTACCATGGAATATTTAAGAGAGCAGATAGAGCTTTGAAACGAACAGAAATTTGCCAAGCAATAGCCTTTGAACTGATGCACCGTGGTAGAAAATGGGTTAGTCAGTAGTATGCAAATAATATTGATATTACGACAAATTAAGGCATTGAAGCCACCATGTCAAGCGTACAAAAGGGACTCAAAACAAATAAATGGAACATCTACTCCTTTAGTTCCCGCCTCAGGCGACTGACTGTGTGGAGTTTGCACGTTCTCCCTGTGTCTGCGTGGGTTTCCTCCGGGGGCTCCGGTTTCCTCCCACAGTCCAAAGATGTGCAAGTCAGGTGAATTGGCCATGCTAAATTGCCTGTAGTGTTAGGTAAGGAGCAAATGTAGGGATATGGGTGGGTTACGCTTTGGCGGGTCGGTGTGAACTTGTTGGGCCGAAGGGCCTGTTTCCACACTGTAAATAATCTAAGTAATCTAAATCTAATCTAATCTAAGTAATCTAAGACAGTAACTATTGTTGCACAGTAATAGCCAAACCATGTCACAATCCAAGGCCTCATTTGGAATACTTTGCTGTGGATGAACTGGATTTTTAAAAATGCAAGGTTGGTGTTCATGAAAATGCTTTGTTCACTCGTTGATAATGGCTAAGTATTTCACAATGTTATGTTGTGAATGGAAGAAAAGAAAGATACTCATCGGAGAACATCAAGACATTCTTGAAAAATTGAAAACGATCATACTTACCACTGCAACCCTCATCATAATTGAGATAAAAGTACAACAGTCTGTTTTAGGAGCCCAATGACCTACCACACATTTCCAACATTTCTATTTTAAATGGATTTTAGGATACAACAGTCGATGAAACAATACATCATGGCTGCCACCAATTCCACATTATAAAAAGTGGGCAATTCATGAATTGCTGGTTTTTAAGCTTATCAATGTGGCATAGCTGAGAAAGAACAGACATTGATCAGAAATAAGTCTTTACTGATTACTTATTTCTCCAAGAGAATAATGAAAGAAAGGACTATATAGTTTCCCCTTGGAAGTTTGGCTCTGCATCAGAATGGTGCAACCACACGCGAGAACTATACCCATGAAACAGCATAAATCCAACGTTCGTCACTGCAGCATAACAATGCAGAAGAAGATTTCTGATCATTCTTATTTCATGGCTCACCATCACCTTCTCAAGGACGATTTGAGATGGACAATAAATGCTGTCCTAGTCAGTAATGCCCACTTCCTGTGAAATAAAATACAAAAAGTAAATTCCAGGAAGCTGATTGTTTGCCTCACCTTTTATGAGCTTATCAGTGAAATAATCTTCCAATGCTGAACTGCCTTGGGTGTCAAACAAGCTCTGGTTTACAGATGACACTGTCAAAATCTCTTCTGTCGACATCTCCATTAATTCATCTTCCCCATCCAGACTGGACAATCCAATCAAATCACTGCTATTGAACAGACTGGCACGGATCTTTTCAATTTTTGCCCTGGCTCTCACCTGCAAGTAAACAAAATTTCTCTTCAATGATGAATGTTACAAAGCACAATCATTTTCATTTCCACTCTCAACATGTTAGCTCATGTTATTTGCTTCTACAGAGGGCAAATTTCCCCCTCACTGGGTGAGCCTAGGGGAAAATGCTATTAGGAGAGTATGATAGCTGTGTTCAATTGGCACAAACAGTCGTGTCTACTAATAACAGAGAAGGAAGCATGCTCATATCTGTCATTATTAGTTTAAAAATACACAAGTTAACTTTAGCTTACTTAAGTAGCTAATTGCACACAGAGTGAAAACTGAATCCAGAACATTCCATATTTTAATGTCTCACCTTGTCATATTACGAAGTTTACTTTTACAATATTTTCTGGTCACTTAATAGACCAAAGAGGTCAAAGAAATGCTACCACAGTCAGGACTATAGTGGGGTACACTATAATTGAATCAGTTCAATTTGGGAAAAAAAATGACCAGGATTTGGGCATCCACAGCAGTCATCATGAGACCTTCAAACGAGTCAGAGGAATTTATCAGCAAGAAATACTAAAGAAAAATGCTTCAGTTCTGCATACATTATGGAAACTTTTCAATGTGTCAGACTGACCTTGGTATCAGTTGGCATTAGAGATAACCAGAAATTTGAAACAATCATTTCAGATTTCTATAGGGAATTAAATTCTTTAATTCTTAACTGATCTTAACAGTCAAATGTGGAAGGCCTGATTGCTGAAAACATATCCCCGTGTCAATGGTTTATTTTCAGAAACACTGGAGATCTAGGGTCAGTGTCATCTGGTAATTGCCACACTAACATTCAAGTATATGTACCAACACACCACATCATTGTCTCAGATCCCATATCCTAATGTCTAAAGTGGCTACAATTTTTAATACAGGCAGAATGAATGATTACACAGTCATTCCTCTGTATCAACAAAGGTTCCGGTCCTGAGAACCCCTGTGAACTATGACATTTGTAAACGCAGAACTCATTTAAAAACAGGTTAAAAATCATGAATGCGCAATTTCTCCCTGCAGATGTTGATTTGTTGTTACTTTTTTCAGCATGGATAAGTGAATTTGCAATTTTGTGGATACAGAGAATTTACTACACAAAGAAATAGTGAACGGGTGCTTTTGCTAATCCCCTGAAATGTGGATAAGCAAACGCTTGAATGTTTTTGAAATAGTGTGCAACAACTGGACCAAGGGAGCAAAACAAATTTGTCAGGATAAAGCAAGACAACACTTGAGAGAAACTGGCTTATGATCAAAGAGAACCAATATATATTCAGATGGGAGGAATGAAAGCAACTTTAAAAGCATCTGTCTTGAAATGAAGATGAAACAAATGAATGCTAAAACCAGAAAGCACAAATTTCCAGATTAAACAGTATTTCTTGTCTAAGATTCCTTATTGTTACAAGCAAATTGCACAATTACATCAAGCCAATTTAAATAATTAAACACTCTGTTAACAGTGGTTTGCAAGTGACACTTGAGGTATGGGGTGGCCATCAGCTTCATGGAGGCAGCTTCCGTGCATCCATTAGTGAGGGGTAGGAAACTAGAAAAGGAATCACAGAGAGACAGAGATGTACAGCATAGAAACACCCTTCGGTCCAACTCGGTCCATGCCAACCAGATATCCCAACCCAATCTAGTCCCACCTGCCAGCACCTGGCCCATATCCCTCAAAACCCTTCCTATTCATATACCCATCCAGATGCCTTTTAAATGCTGTAATTGTACCAGCCTCCACCACTTCGTCCGACATCTCATTCCATACACACACCACCCTCTGCGTGAAAAAGTTGCCCCTTAGGTCCCTTTAATATCTTTACCCTCTCACCCTAAACCTATGTCCTCTCGTTTTGGACTCCCCCACCCCAGGGAAAAGACCTTGTTGATTTATCCTATCAATGCCCCTCATGATTTTATAAACTTCTATAAGGTTGTCCCTCAGCATCCGGGTGGCACGGTGGTTAGCACTGCTGCCTCACAACGACAGAGACCCGGGTTCCATTCCATCTCAGGCAACTGTCTGTGTGGAGTTTGCACATTCTCCCAGTGTCTGCGTGGGTTTCCTCTGGGTGCTCCGGTTTCCTCCCACAGCCCAAAGAATGTGCAGATTAGGTGAACTGGTCATGCTAAATTGCGCATGGTGTTAGGTAAGGGGATAAACCCATTAGGGGAATGGGTTTGGGTGAGTTGCTCTTCGGAAGGTCGGTGTGGACTTGTTGGGCCGAAAGGCTTGTTTCCACACTGTAAGTAATCTAAAAATAGCCCCAGCCTATTCAACCTCTCCTCATAACTCAAATCCTACAAACCCTGGTAACATCCTCGTAAATCTTTTCTGAACCTTTGCAAGTTTCACAACAATCTTCTGTTAGGAAGGAGACCAGAATTGCACGCAATATTCCAAAACGTTCCTAACCAATGTCCTATAAAACCACAACATCACCACCCTACTCCTATACTCAATACTCTGACCAATAAAGGAAAGCATACCAAATGTCTTCTTCACTATCCTTCTACTTGCGACTCCACTTTCAAGGAACTATGAACCTGCACTCCAAGGTCTCTTTGTTCAGCAACACTCCCCAGGACCTGACCATTATGGGTATAAGGTCCTGCTCTGATTTGCTTTTCCAAAATGCAGCACCTCACATTTATCTAAATTAAACTCCATCTGCCACTTCTTAGCCCACTGGCCCAACTAATCAAGATCCTGTTGTACTAAGGTAACACCCTTTGCTGTCCATTACACCTCCAATTTCAGTGTCATCTGCAAACTTATTAACTATACCTCCTATGTTCACATATAAATGATGAAAAGCAGTGGATCCAGCGCCGATCCTGCTGGCACTCCACTGGTCACAGGCCTCCAGTCTGAAAAACAACCTTCTGTCTTCTACCTTCGAGCCAGTTCTGTATCCAGGTGACAAGTTCTCCCTGTATTCCATGAGATCTAACTTTGCTAACCAGTCCCCCATGAGGAACCCTGTCAAACGCCTTACTGAACTCCATATAGATCACGCCTACCATTCTGCCTTCATCAATCCTCTTTGTTACTTCTTCAAAAACGTCAATTGAGTTCGTGAAACATGCTTTCCCACACACAAAGCCATGTTGACTATCCCTAATCAGTACTTGCCTTTCCAAATACATGTACATCCTGTTCCTCAGGACTTCCTCCAACAACTTGCCCACCACCAAAGTCAGGCTCACTGGTCTATAGTTCCTTGGCTTTTCCTTACCACCTTTCTTAAACAATGGTACAATGTTAGCCAACCTCTAGTCTTCTGGCATGTCACCTGTGACTATCAATGATACAATTATCTCAGGAAGAGGCCCAGCAATCACTTCTCTAGCTTCCCACAGAGTCCTTGGTATGCCTGATCAGGTCCTGGGGATTTATCCACTTTTATGCATTTCAAGACATCCAGCACCACCACTTCTGTAATATGGACATTTTTCAACATGTCACCACCTATGCCACCACATTTTATATTTTCCATGTCCTTCTCCACAGTAAACACTAATGCAAAATACTCATTTAGTACCTCCCCCATCTCCTGCGGCTCCATACGTTTGCTGCCTTGCTGATCTTTGAGGGGCCCTTTTCTCTCCCCAGTTACCCTTATGTCCTGAATACATTTATAAAATCCCTTTGGAGTCTCCTTAATCCTATTGGACAAAGCTATCTCATGTCCCCTTTTTGCCCTCCTGATTTTCCTCTTAAGTATACTCCTACTGCTTTTACACCCCTCTAAGGATTCACTCCATCTCTGCTGTCTATACCTGACATATGCTTTTTTCTTCTTCTTGACTAAAACCTCAATTTCTCTCATCATCCAGTATTCCCTACATCTACCAGCCTTTCCTTTTACCTAGCTGAAACTTTATTGCTGGAACAGCACAGCAGGTCAGGCAGCATCTAGGGAACAGAAGATTCGACGTTTCGGGCACATGCCCTTCTTCAGGAATGAGCAGAGAGTGTTCAGCAGGAGAAGATAAAAGGTAGGGAGGAGGGACTTGGAGGAGGGGCGTTGGAAATGTGATAGGTGGAAAGAGGTCAAGGTGAGGGTGATAGGTCGGAGGAGACTAACTATCCGTGATCCCAGTCTGGTTCACTGTGATCCTGACCTAATTAAATGTGATCCCAGTCTGCTTCACCGTGATCCTGACCTAACTATCCGTGATCCCAGTCTGCTGCACTGTGATCCTGACCTAACTATCCGTGATCCCAGTCTGCTGCACTGTGATCCTGACCTAACTATCCGTGATCCCAGTCTGCTGCACTGTGATCCTGACCTAACTATCCGTGATCCCAGTCTGCTGCACTGTGATCCTGACCTAACTATCCGTGATCCCAGTCTGCTGCACTGTGATCCTGACCTAACTATCCGTGATCCCAGTCTGCTGCACTGTGATCCTGACCTAACTATCCGTGATCCCAGTCTGCTGCACTGTGATCCTGACCTAACTATCCGTGATCCCAGTCTGCTGCACTGTGATCCTGACCTAACTATCCGTGATCCCAGTCTGCTGCACTGTGATCCTGACCTAACTATCCGTGATCCCAGTCTGCTGCACTGTGATCCTGACCTAACTATCCGTGATCCCAGTCTGCTTCACTGAGATCCTGACCGAACTATCCGTGATCCCAGTCTGCTTCAATCGTTGATCACGTCGGGGGGGAAATTGCGGTCCTTGAAGAAGGAGGCCGTCTGTGTTGTGCGTATTTTGAACTGGTCCTCCTGGGAGCAGATGCGGCGGAGACGAAGGAATTGGGAGAATGGGATGGCGTTTTTACAGGGGGCGGGGTGGGAGGAGGTGTAGTCCAGGTAGCTGTGGGAGTCAGAAGAAACACTCCAGCCTATTCAGCCTCTTCCTTTAGCTCAAACCCTCCAATCCCAGCAACATCCTTGTAAATCTTTTCTGAACCCTTTCAAGTTTGTATGTCTAGTGTAGACAGTAGTTTATCTTTGGCAGTTCAACTTGATGGGCTGAAGAGTCTCTTCTGTACTGTATGATTCTATGACGGAGGTTTGACAATCCTAACAATCGATTCTAATATTTTTACAGATTCCTGTTGTGCAAGCAAAGACCAGATTCATCTCAAGTTTTGCTACCCTTATCAGAATATGTAAAACTAACCTAAACTTGACTCAAACTAATGAAGTAATATAACAAATAATTACAAACCTACTAGATAAAATGTTCTGGATGATAGAATTTGAAAAATAAAACTTCATCTGGCATAAATCATATAAAAATAAGAATTCACAGATATTGTGACTGAGGTTAATTTGCAGGCTTAAATGATACTACACTGCTGTTTTACAGCCTCAGGTTTAAAAATTTAAAACTGAAATTACACTGCAAAATGCTAGAGGCTAACGTGATGTGAAAACATTTGACTGTTTCACAACAAAGTCCAAAAAGGGAGTAACTTAAATTATAAAGGAAAATTACAGGAGACATAACAGCAGACTTTAAATTATAATTCCTCATTCTATATCACATTTTTTTTTAAGACACAGGCTAAAACCTGAATGGCAAATCGTAACCTTACCTCAACAATGGCATAACCTTTGATGGGGCGTGTCACAAGTGGATTATTGTCCAGTGACGTGACTGTGTACATAGATCCTACATCAGAAATAGAAGCAGAGTCTGCACTGTCCATGGGTTCTCCTAGACTACCAAGACTGCCCAAGCTCCCAGTGCTGCATAGGGATAGGTCCAAGCTCTCCTGACTAGATACAGTGTGTGGATCAACCATTCCCTGTGGTGTAGCAACATCATGACTTGCTTGAAACTGGTCTACCGAAAGATCACTTGTTGTCCGAGAAACGCACTGAGAGCTACAAATTGAGGTCTGACTAGTAGAGGCAGAAGCACTCATACTCATAGCTGGTGTGACACTGCTACCACTACTAACATCCATACTGTCGATGCTGTTGACTGTTGTTGACTTATCCAATTCCAACCTGCTATCAACTTTCACTTTCAGCTTTTTAGGGTCATCATCTTGCAACGGTATATAAATTTCATCTTTGAAAATGCCACCATGTGCACTGCAAGCCCTGCGAATGGCACTTCGGACAACACATTCCTCAAGATGCGTTGGTATCCCTGAAATCACCAGTAACCTGCTGTGGGAGGTGGAGCCTACTAAAGCCTGGCAGGCATCTGAGATGGCATCATTCGTCACTCCAAGACCTTGCGGGTCCTTGTTGGTCAGATGACGGAGGATCATGAGTAACGTCAAGGCCCGATGGAACCACAGCATGTCCTCTGGTTTACTGCCACCAATATTCAGGATAGATGCATCACTCTCACTGCCTCTTGAGGTTAGTCGTTTTCCTGTTGCTGATGTTTTCTCCCGTTTCATTTTGACCTTTTTCCTTTTGGATAGCAAGCTGGGGCTCTGTGGTGTCTGCCCAGGTGAAGACGAAGAGGAAGAAGAAGAATCACTGAGACTCGGTGCGCTTGTGGAGGTCATCACATTAACCACTGTGCTCATGTTGATTGGTAGCGTTACTTCTGCAACAGCAAGACAAATCTCCATCAATGCATGGAAATAAGTGGAGAAGCGGCCCTGGTCAGTCGCTCCAATTCCAATACCAGCGCTATTCCCAGTCATCCAATTTTGTGTTTCCTCATCATACAGTTTCCGCAGCTCAGTTTGTATTGCCATCAGAACAGCCAGGCATGGGTTTAGCTGGATTGCAATGGATGAAGATAGGCCAGCTGGATTCTTTTTCTGTTCCAGCTGATGGATTTTGCGCAGCAGTTCAGCTAGTAGGTGGAATATCATTTCCTTTATACTGGGGGATAGGTCTGTGGTCCACAGGAGGTTGGCTATAATTTTGGGAGGTAATCAAATGCAGAAAAAAAGGCATTAAAGTTCAGTCAAGTTAATCATAATATTTACATAAAATACACAAAGGAGGCCCACAAAGTACTTTACACTGCATACAAATGAGGGGGAGAAAAAAATTCAGCGAGTCTTGCTGTGCCTATCACTAACCCATGAGGCCAGTTGAAACATATGCAATTGGAGAGACGAAGATGAGGTGGTTCGGCTGTGGTCCTCCCATAATAGATTAGCTTGTTTTATTTGGATGTACCAATGATAAGTCTCTCAGATCCCATGGAACATACTAGGCATGGTATCTTCAGAATGGATCTTAACTTGTAAAATCTTCAGTTATACAAGGGTTTCCAGCTGCTAGTACCAGCACACCAATTAGATCTAGCCAATTCTTGTGCATTGCATGGTACTAACAAGTTACCTTTTCTCCGAATCGATCATAGAATTGATTCAGTTTTGTTTGGAATCGAGATGTCATTAGGGAGGTACATAAAAATTTACATTTACGAATAAAATATGTAAAAGATCCACACTCCTCAAATCTATTACTGGCAACTTGTCTTACCAAACAGTTCAACAACCTGCAGGAGAACTGATTCAGGAACGTCATCAAGTTCATCCTCAGATTTCCCATCACTTTCGCCAAGTTTCCATGTTAACAACTGTTCAGCAAATGCTAGTGCCAGAGGAAATTCCAGAGGCAACGAGTTTAACACCAGCACTGCGCCAGGTGGCGGGGAGACACCTTGGTAGAGGAAATTGAAAATCAAATAAAACAGTTTACCAAAGAAAGTAAGAACAAGAACAAACATTTACAATAACAGAAAAGAGCTAGAGAGCAGAAAAAGGGTCTAAACAAACTTTATTTTACTTGATGATTTAGTGAATAACTACCAAAGCCAATTGAAAAGGCAGCATTTTGCATATCATTAAGCCATAGAGACTAGATAGTCTCAGGTTTAATTCCTAAACCAAGCAAAGCTTATTATAGTTAAGTGAAGCACTACAATTGACTTCAAAATTTGGATTAAAGCTTGGAGAATAAAACTGGAGTATTCCTCCCTGATACTGGCAGGGCTATAAATAACAGTGGAACAGTGTCTGCAGATCAACACCTTCCAGGCAGAGAATTTATTGAGAAAAATGCCAATTGAGGAGAATTGTTCTTTTAGGATCAAATCTTATTGCCCTGGATTTTGAGAGAATGATAGCTAAATGGTTAGTTAACTCCACTAAAATATGGAAATCCAAAAACTGCTGTTAGTGATTCTATGTTCAGACTGTTGAGGCCATTCTGGATTGAAATGAATTGGAAATTTATGAACTGATGACAATTTGTTGCATCACACAGTCTCTGTACAACAAAATCTGGAAAAGCATCGAGGTTTTTTTAAGACATGCAAAATTCATGATTACTGTGAAACAACTTGGTTGATCACAAAACAATAGTTATGTTTTGCATGATAATCTAAGATTTCACTTTTCTAAAAATAAATTTTTAAGTTTGACATTCTATCTTAACTCCATGTTTATGTGCCAATTATTTATTTCACCATTTCTAAAAATTTAAAAGTGAAAGAATTCAGTGACTTTTCTTCTTGGTTTGCTGTTCATACTTCAATGAAATGGTTGCTTAAACCTGCTCGATAACATCACAGCAGTTAGACACCTGAAGATCTCCTAGACTTTGTTTCAGATTTTTTGGGCAGCTTTCTTTGAGGAGCACTGGAGCAGTTCATCAACTTTGCCCACAACTTCCACCCCACCCTCAAATTCACTTGGTCCATCTTGGACACCTCCCTCACCTTTCTTAAACTCTCCACTTCCACCTCTGGCGACGATCTCCAGACAGATATTTACTACAAACCCAGAGACTCCCATAACTACTTGGACTACATCTCCTCCCACCCAGTATCCTGCAAGAACTCCATTCTGTTCTCCCAATTCCTCCACCTCTGTCGCATCTGCGCAGACGAGGAAACATTCCACTCCCAAGCATACCAGATGTCTGTCTATTTCGAAAAACATACTTTTCCTGTCATCCAGACAGCCCTCCACTGCACCACCTAAATTCCCTGTTCCACTGCTCTAAACCCCATTCCCCCCTCCAAAATGCAATAAAGACAGAGTCCCTGTGTCCTTACCTACCACCCCACCAGTCTCTGCATCCAACACATCATCTTTAAACATTTCTGCCATCTCCAGCTAGACCCCACCACCAAGAATATCTCCCCCTCCCACCACCCTTGTCTGCCTTCCTAAAGGACCGTTCCCCTCAACAGTCCTTGGTTTGCACCATTCTCCCTACCAAACCCCCTGAACCGCCAGGTACCTTCCTTGTGACTGGAAAAGATGCAAAACCTACCTGTACATCACCCCCCTCACCACCATCCAGGGCCCCAAACAGTCCTTCAGGTGAGACAGAGGTTTACCTGCCTCTCTTCCAACCTAGTTTATTGCATCATGTGTTCCTGATACGGTCTTCTCTACATTGGGGAGACCAAACATAAACTTATGGAACGGTTTGCCAAGCACCTCAGCAAGGCCCACCGGGGCCAACCGGACTTCCCAGTCATCGACTATTTTAATTCCCCTTCCCACTCCACTTCCGACATGACCATCCTTGGCCTCCTTCATTGCCACAACGAACCACACTGCAAAAATGGATGAACAAGTCTTCATCTTCCGTCTGGACAACCTATAGGTCGGAGGACTCAACACTGAGTTCTCCAATTTCAAATAACCACCCTTCCTTTCCCCAACTCCCTTCCCAGCCCCCTACCGGATTCATTTCTCCCAGTGACCAACCAGGTCGTACCCTCTGCCTGTCTTCACCTACCCCAAACTTCACCTGCCTGGCCCCGCCACCCTCTTTATCTGCAGCTCTCCCTACACCCACCCCCAGTCCTGAAGAAGGGTTACACCAGAAATGTTGACTTCTCCACCTCCTAATATTTCCTGACTTACTGTGTTCCTCCAGCCTGTCTACTTCTGCAAAATCTAGCCCAGTACCTTTTTGTAAAGTTTATGCTTTATTCTAATATTCAGTTAGTTATAGTTGCAGGGGTACTCCTATCTTAGACATACCTAGTTTGACATGCAGTTTGTCAGTAGGGATGACAACAGAAGGATATTGGTTGGTGGTGGGAGGTGGAGTCAACCCTGTGTTGGTAGGTGATGCATCTTTCGGGTAACAGACAGTTTCTGTGAGGTTAAGTTGTCCATTTCTTCGTACTTTGTGACCAAGTCCATACACCAACACTCTAACCCAAGGAGCCTTATACAGAGAAGAACTAAATAATAAAAAGAAATCAAAAGGATAAGAATTATTTATAATTGTAAATCTTAGGCGGTCACCAAGTTTAAGTCGAGCACAGCCTTCACATTTCAAATAGGTATTCTCCATATAAATTCCATAGCCATTAAAGCATTAGTTAAGCTTTTAAGACACATGCTTATCAGTAGAACAATGGTCGAGCTCTCACTTGTGGCAGTGAACATTATGGAGCTGATCCATCAAATACAAGTAGTTCTTCTATAACATGATGGTTGCGTTCTTGAGCAACCCCGCATTATAGAAAAATCACGCTTTAGAAACAGCATTTGAAGTGTTGGCAATGTAATCATCAATTACAGCCAACACACATTTTAAAAGTTTGCACTTTAGAAACAGTGTCCCCAATTCGTCAATCGCGTTAGTGAATTTGCATTTACAAAACATGTGTTATAGCCAAACGATTGTACTGGTGAACTTTCCTATTTCTTTAAAGTGAAGGTAATTTGCTATTCCTTGAAGCTAAGTTTAGAGTAACCAGCACCTTGTTAACAGAGAAATATAAAAGGACTGTTGCAGGGGCGGCATGGTGGCTCAGTGGTTAGCACTGCAGCCTCACAGCAGCAGGGTCCCAGGTTCGATTACAGCCTCAGGGGACTGCGTGTGTGCAGTTTGCACATTCGCTCCTTGTCTGCGTGGGTTTCCTCCGGGTGCTCCGGTTTCCTCCCACAGTCCAAAGATGTGCAGTTCAGGTGAACTGGCCATGCTAAATTGTCCATATAGTGTTAGGTGCATTAGTCAGAGGGAAATGGGTCGAGGTGGGTTACTCTTCAGAGGGTTGGTGTGGACTGGTTGGGCTGAAGGGCCTATTTCCACACTGTAGGGAGTCTAAACAAAACTGTGGGATAATCACTGATTTGCCTGGATCATGTGGGCCTGTTCTTTTTATGGAATGCATGACTGGTCAAATCTGTCATTACCAGCAATTAAACTACAATTTGATTTGCTTGGCAGCAGAAAAATATTGATATAATAACCAAAATACTTATTTAATCAACTTGTTTTCACATGTTCCAACACACCTCCATGGAAAGGAGGATTTAACTTCAGATATTTTTCATCAACGCTTTCACGTATGTTATGACACATCTCTGTAGCAGATGGGAATTTTACCAGGCTTCCTGGACCAGACATAAGGGCAGTAACGATGGACCATAAGAACCCTTGTAAAAATAATTTTTCATTCACATTCAGCCAGTAACCTTTGATATTTCTGTATGGTTTTGAACTGGAAGCCTTTATGATGGCAAGCTTAAGCAACAACTGGAATAATTAATTGGACAAAATTAAATTCAAAGAGGTTGAAGATCTTTCCAAAAATGAATACAGTCCTATGGTGCAAACATGTTCTTCAATTTCTGTAGCTGCAATCTAATCCAGCTCTAATTTAGATAATTGTCACTTAAGACCAGGTCATTCAATCTTTACAGAAGTACAACCATTTCTTTACCTGTTGGGGAATGACTATAGTGTTTCACGTACTGCAGTAAAGAACCTATTTGGGTGTTGTGAATAAAATACAACACTTACATAAAATATCAAATGCAGCTGCACGATTGAGGGACCAAATGTACAAGCTTAATTAAACATTGAAACCTCTTCTAAATGCTTATTTCATTCAACTTGTTTCAATCATACTTACTCTTTCCGAAAACCTGCTGGACTTTCCTTGCATGATACCATTACAAAGGCAGCCCCAGGAAAATGCACATCCATGCTCACTTTTGACTCTGTCACTGGGAACTCTTCAGATGGGAACTGTTCTGGTGAATGCTACAATGCAACAGCATTTGAAAAAAGCACTGCTGTTACTGGACTTTTGATAAAAAGCAATTTTAATCCTCTTATAAACTCAAAACCATAGCAATATAAAATCACAAACACTAATTCTAAAATAAAGCAGAAAGACACAAAAACACAATCATCATTTGTCCAGTAGCTATTTATTCATCTCTTAAATCCATTAAGTTATTTACAGAAAATGTACCAAATTGAGAAAGCAAATTTTACATTGTCACAGCTTGAGCAATTGAGATAAACAGGGTGTGAGAGTGCTACAGGATTCTCAAATCTGCCTAGTTGCATTGAATCATAAAACATTTAGAAGGGACTGGATGTTTTTCCATCTTGCATATGTAACATGCAAAGGATGAAAGGTGGGGGATTTTAAGTGTACCTCCTAAACAAAATATTATTTTCCTGCCTCGTGCTTACTGTTCTGTTTCAAAATGTTCTACATTCACAAGCTTTAGCAGCTGAAAAAAAAAGAACACGTATTTTAAAAGTTTTGAATATCAGAAAAGCACTGTTCCAGTGGCTGGAAAAGGTGCTGTCCACCACACGAATTCAATATTTGGGCACCATTTTATTCCTGAAGAAGGGCTTATGCCCGAAATGTCGATTCTCCTGTTCCTTGGATGCTGCCTGACCTGCTGCGCTTTTCCAGCAACACATTTTCAGCTCTGATCTCCAGCATCTGCAGTCCTCACTTTCACCATTTTATAGTTTCAATGCAGTATAAAATTGGCCTTTTTTGGCAATCTTATAAAAAAAGGTTTCAGCCATGTGCTCACTAACGCATGCTAAATGCTAAAATATCAAACATTATCCTGGTCAAAGCATTTCTTGTTGTTTATCTTGCAACTCATGAAAGGCCATTTGAGACAGTAAGGTATATCAGTGGTTAGCATTACTGCCTCACAGCACCAGGAACCTGGGTTCAATTCCACCCTCAGGCAACTGCCTGTGTGGAGTTCGCACATTCTCCCCACATCTGTGTGGCTTTCTGTTGGGTACTCTGGTTTCCTTATACAGTCCAAAGACGTGCAAGTTAGGTGGATTGGTCATATTAAATTTCCCATGTTCAGGGATGTGTAGGTTAGGTGCGTTAGCCATGTGAAATGTAGGGTTACTCAGAAAGGGCAGGGGGATGGTCTGGATGGGATGCTCTTTGGAGGTTCGGTGTGGAGTTGTTGGGCCAAATGGCCTATTTCAACAGTGCAGGGATTCTATGGCCCCATGGTCACTCTTTGGACTGAAAAAATGCCCCATTTCTCAGATTACTCTCAAAGAAAAGGTTTGTCAAGAGCTTGATCAACAGGTGTAACTATCAACATATAGCGTTTTCATCACAAGCAAGATGCTGCCATTAAGACAAAAAGATGCTCTGCCTTCACACAAATGAGTAACGTGGCATATGCATTTCAGTGGCATTGTGCTATTAGATAAATAGGCTGCACATCCCAAAGACTGATTCTTTATATCAAACAGCATATCTGTCAGCTGTTTACAATAAGCAAGGGTCAGACCAGACCCAACCAGCCTGCGCTTGCAACACTTATTGGGTATACAACCAACTTAGGACTGCCAGTTGGGCTCACAGTATGGCATGATTGCACGACTGCAAGTTAAATATATTAACACACATGTCCAGCTCTTTGCAGACAGAGAGAACACATACACATTTCACCTCTTTAAATGCAACAAAATAGGTGATCTCTATTGTCTGGCCATTTCTCAGGGCAATGCCTTGACCAGTTAGAGGCAATATGCCTTACTTAAAATTTAACCAAAGCTTGGCAGTTAAACATCATAATTAACTAGTGCATTTTCCATGGCAACAACTCTACCATCCAATCAGTACTCTCCTTTACTGTGGTACTTCTTGCAAATTGCCCTGATGAACGCAATACCAAAGCTTCTACAAAAAAATCTGTTTTTCAGCAATACTATTTTTGTTAATATCTGTTCCTGAAACTGTTGAAAATGCTAACACAGTACACACACACTATTCAGCTTGTGTTCCTTAAACTCATGTTCAACCACCTTGCAGCATGCCTCCCTCTCCCTCATCAGACTTTAGCTTCTAGCCTTGTCTTTCTTACTTCTAAGTCACTACAGGCCTCCTTTCAGGCCAGACTGCTTAGAAACGGTTAATATCAGTACCTCTCCTAGTTTTTGTTTTCTATCAAAGAATCTGCACACCGCCAGACTTCTGGATTGTTCTGACTTTGTATTATTGGACTCCTAGAGCCAGACAACAGCAGCTGTTTTCCTCTTTTTGTCTGCTCTATTTACATCAAGGGTTTAAAGACCACATTTAAATGCATGGAAACAAAATAAATCTTCAGATACTCCTGTACTACATTCATTACAAATCTAAAACAAACCCAAATGCATGTCTTCCCTTTCTTATCACTAAGGAGAAATTATATTTTTATACAAGTTCTACATCGTTCTTCCATTTTAGAACCTGAGCACTCAAATAACAACACGGTTTGAAGCCTCAACATAGCTTGGAAAATCAGAGCAAAGACATACACAATTTAACATCGAGTATCGATTACTTCTAACACATTCTTGTTATTGCAGGAATGTTTATTCAAACATTCCACCTCTTGAGAAAAGCCACCAAAAGAGTCAACCTGTATACTGCTATATGAACTTTGAGGTATGGGTCCATCCTGAAACAGTAGATCAGTTCATATTTTACTCAATCTTTTAGAATATCTCAAAACTGTGGAGACCCTTCATTTTGCTGCTCCTACAATCTTGAGGGTCTTAAAACTCATGATTGGTGCTGTCAATTAACTTCCAGGTATATTCTTTTAATCAGGATTGTATTTAGCTGAACATCTGTTGCCTCCAACCAAGTTTCTCAATGACGTATCAAAACGTTAGTGCCTCATTGGCTGATGTTATAGAGATACCTTTAAGGCACATGATCAATGAGACACCAAGGTACTGCATTTTAGTTATATAATAATATATACAACTATAATAAAATAATAGTTACAAATATGGTTTAATTGAAAAAATGTTAAATTCAGATGAGTCAAATAGAAAGCGAAAAAATGCTACCTGTAAGAAAGAGCAGATCTGTTTTGTTAAATCCAACAAACTTTCTTCACCCTGGTGTAAGGCTCGTGTGATAGCAACTGTAAGCCATTCCCTGATGGAATTGGAATTGCCCTGGTAGAACAGGTCAGTAGGAGAGCAGTTTTGACCCTGGTTACAATGCTGGAGGGACTGCGCCAAAAGAATTGAATTGGAGCTGATTGTTCCATCTGCAGGGGATGATGAACAACAAATTTCTTAAACCATTTCTCCAAGCTCTCTTTTTCATATAGAGTCTTATTTTAAATACTTGGCATTACTAATTTTCTTTATGAATACTGCACCTACTCATTTATACACTCACCACATACAGAATTGAACACACACAAACCCTTCTTGGCAACGGAGAGATATCAACTAGGATCTCAATTATTTGTGGCTCCCAACTTCATTGATCCCAATGTCATTTAAATGGTCTAAAGGGGCTACACCAGTTAGAGAAACTTACTCCTTTCCAATACACCACTAAACAAATTTCTTATTCACCAGTCCAAACAACAGACCAAGGGAAGATGAAAAAAAACTAAAAAGCTAAAGTGTCTCAATATGCCACTCCCATGTACTTCTAATGAATAGCTTACTAAACAATTAAAAAAAAAAGACCACAACAGGATTGCATGAACTAGGAAGACCTGGTCGGTACTAAGACAGATAAATAATATTTTTCTAAATTAAATTTTATTAAGACTATCATTAATAGTATCAACTGTCAGGTATCATTTACTTTGCTCATTCTTACATTTGAGGTGTGGATAACAGTACAACATTGACAATGAATTATGGCTGCTGCTTTAATACAAAAGTTACACTATCAAACTGGAGCCAAATAGAAAATATCAGCTCATTCTTAACATTCAGCACTGAAAACTGTTATATAGGAAATATTCTTTACACAAAGAGCTAGAAAAGAATAAAGCTGAATGTTCGCGTCGCAGATTTTAAAGCATTTTTTCTATTTCCCATTCTGCAGCCAGGAGAACCAAGTAAATTCAACTTGTCCTCTTTTATAAAAAAACCAAAAAAATCTGCAGATGCTGTAATTCGGAAAGAAAATAGAAATAGCTGGAAAAGTTCAGCAGGCCTGACAGCATCACTGGAGAGAAAACACAGTTAACGTTTCAGGTCAAGTGACCTTTCCTCAGAACAGCCACTTGATCCAAAACAAACTCTGATTTCTCACTAGTGATGCTGCCAGACCTGTTGAGCTTTTCCAGTAATTTCTGTTTTTGTTTGTGTTCTTTTATATTGCTTGGTATACAGCTAAAAAAACAAACAGTATTGTAGCTAACTTGTCGACAGATTTTCATCTTTATGCTCACTTTTCTCTTTTCAATTCATTTGTTTTGATGTGTTAATAAGATGTAAAATTGCCAACAAATATTAGCAATTAAAAGTTGAACAGAAGTTTGTTCCTTTCCCAAACTGCTGCGTCAGGAAGGGGACAGATCCTGAACAAGCTGCAATTATTTTACTATTACTTGAAAATTTACAATCAGTTTATCATTCAGCTTCACCTCAGTTTGTCATTACTAACCTGAGAGTGGTGGGGCCAGAAGTTGATTGGACAACAGCTGCAGATGCTCCAATGTGATGTCACGAACAGCAGGGATATGGAACAACCGGGTGAAAGTGTGGGGTGACTTGGGAGCAAAGATGTTCAGCAATGCCATCCGGCAATAGAGTCTGGCCAAAGAAGCCTCACAGCGCAGTAACTCTCTAAGCAGTTATGAAAAAGTGAAAACATACCAAAGAGATTTGAAAACAAATCAGGAACAATCAAAAACATACGATTTATAATAGTCTATCAATTACTGTACAAACTGCATCCCCTCTGTCCCCACAATTATTAACTGCATAATTTGGTGGTGATAGATCAATTGTTTGGAGGTTAGGGATAAATATTTTCTATTACCACTTTATCATTCTTTCAATCCAACGAACACTCGTATTAGACTGAAGAATGAAACTGGAAACTCTCATTTTGCTCACTTTATACAGTGAACCAACAAGAGTTTCATCGGCATCTTGTTGAAGTGCAGGTGATATACAAGGCAAAGAGAGACAAACAAGACAAAAAGGAAATAACAGCTCACTGCAGATGTGATTTTTATCAAATAAATCTTGACAAAAGTTGATCATTTTGGACAATCATTTGAGAACAAAGGCAGTGCAGAGAATGCATGTAACCACTTAGATGCAACTGCTCTTTTAAAGAAAAAATTAAAGATGATATGAGAAATATAAATATTCTGTTCACATTTGACAGTGACAATGACCACATTTCAAGTGTCAGAATGTGCAGCCTTTGTCACTTGGTGCACTTTAAAAAAATCATTTTCAACTTTGTATTTGACTTCTGTTCTACATTTTTGAGGGAAATGAGCAAGAGTTACTGAAATTTGAAGTGAGCACCAATAACAACAGTAAGGGAAATGAAGGACTCAACTTTTGATGCTGAAAGTGATTAGGCTTTAAGAACTGCTTCAGGTAATGGTCATTTTGCTTACAACACTGAACTCCATGGATAGTTTATTAAAGACAAGGGACGCTGTGCACTTACTCTCAATCTGTGAATACTTTTCTTCCCACAGACCTTAAGTGCTTTAAAGCTAACCTGATCCAACGTTCAGTAGTTTTGGCAAAGTGATCCACATCGACCAGGAAAATGTCAGGTTCAACTTCCAATGTGTATTGTTTTGGCCAAGAAGCCAGGGGAAACAATGGAAAGATCAACTGGCTTGAGGCCACTAGCTCAAGGAGGAGGAAAAGAAATATAGTTGGTATACTTTCTGATTGCCATTTTGGAAGACTATGTATTTAATAGTGGGCAATCACAGAAAAATACAAGTATGTAATGGAAAAACCTGCTAACACACTTGCCCAGGAACATACAAACGGACACGAAGAATTTCTGACAAATTCAGAGGAGGAGGAAGAGGAAGTTATTAGGTTACAACAGTATTAGGTTACAACATCACTATAGACTTTTGCCACTTTAAAGGAACAAACATCTGGTATGTTTCACTTGCTGTACACCTTTTTGTTTAAATTGACAACTAAATTGAAATGCCAAAGTGCAATGTAGAGATTTTAAGTTCAAGCAGAAAAATAAACTTATCAGAAGACATCACAGCTTAAGGTTTGAAAGCCTGTTTACGGTTTGTGAGAAGATTTGTAGCTCGGGTGCTCGTTGTTGTGGTTCTGTTCGCTGAGCTGGGAATTTGTGTTGCAGACGTTTCGTCCCCTGTCTAGGTGACATCCTCAGTGCTTGGGAGCCTTCTGTGAAGCGCTGCTGTGGTGTTTCCTCCGGCATTTATAGTGGTTTGAATCTGCTGCTTCCGGTTGTCAGTTCCAGCTATCCGTTGCAGTGGTCGGTATATTGGGTCCAGGTTGATGTGCTTATTGATTGAATCTGTGGATGAGTGCCATGCCTCTAGGAATTCCCTGGCTGTTCTCGGTTTGGCTTGTCCTATAATAGTAGTGTTGTCCCAGTCGAATTCATGTTGCTTGTCATCTGCACGTGTGGCTACTAAGGATAGCTGGTCGTGTCGTTTCGTGGCTAGTTGGTGTTCGTGGATGCGGATCGTTAGCTGTCTTCCTGTTTGTCCGATGTAGTGGTTTGTGCAGTCCTTGCATGGGATTTTGTACACTACATTGGTTTTGCTCATGCTGTGTATTGGGTCCTTCGTTCTGGTGAGTTGTTGTCTGAGAGTGGCTATTGGTTTGTGTGCTGTTATGAATCCTGGTGGTCACAGTAGTCAGTTCGGAAACGATCTGGGAAAGACAACGGAACGAGGACATGCCGCAACCCAAAGGACTAGCCACACTACTATACATCAAGAGCATTTCCGAACTGACAAGCAGGCTAAGATAAAAGGCAGGGGGGAGGGACTTGGGGGAGGGGCATTGGAAATGCGATAGGTATTCAAGTCCCCCAAGTCCCTCCTCCCTACCTTTTATCTTAGCCTGCTTGGCACACTTTCCTCATTCCTGAAGAAGGGCTCATGCCCGAAACGTTAATTCTCCTGCTCCTTGGATGCTGCCTGACCTGCTGCTCCAGCATCTGCAGTCCTCACTTTCTCCTGTCATCCTAAAAATCGCACTATAGATTTACGGCCATCGGGGGGAAAAACCATCGCTACATTAAGAAAATAAAGCTAATATTAGTGATAGCAATACAAAGAGGGCTTTACTGTCTCTTTACAGGTCATGCCAATGTTCTCCTTTCTTATGGTTTTATTTGGTGTGTTTTAAAATTGACTGACATTTGTGGTGGATATGTGTAAGTATATCAAGAGCTAAACTTATGCTTGGTAAGTGCACAGCGTTCCAATAATTTAACCTGTGTAATTTCATTCTTAACAAAATCACTGACTCAGCTTAATGGAATTTCAGTGGGTTGCGTGTCCACATTGCATGTGATAAGCTCTAATCTCAGGTGGAAGCATTGGTTTCAGGTCTTCAAACTGGACGTTACATTTCAAACTTTTATTTTAAAGTGAAGTATCACTCACTTGTGTATCTGGATGTTTGTGTTGTCCAGAGTAACTAGTCCATAAGCAGCTGTGCGTCTGTATCCGGCAGGAGGGCGCTCCAGCATATCAATTGGGTACCAATAACGAACCAGCACACCTTCACTTCTTAAGTACGTCTCCACCTGAACTAATTCATTTACCTAAATTGGGGAAAACGAATGGAATGGTTGTTTTACGTGGACCATAATAGCAATAGTAGTGTTTTATTAAATAGCAACAGCAATGTCAATAGACAAATAGGTGAACAACTAGAATCGAAGATGACTTATGCTTACAATGGCAGGAAGGGATCTTGCACTACAGTAACTGCACATCTTCCTTATCTAGGTAGGCACCGGAAAAAACTTCGCATTTTTGACAACTCAGTTACTGATATCAGTTAGGAGAAAGTGAAGACTGCAGATGCTGGAGATCAGAGTTCAGAGCGTGATGAGAGATACATTCAAGGGGATGGGGCTGGGGGAAGGTAGCTGAGAATGTGATAGGTAGATGAAGTTGGGGGGAGAAGGTGATAGGTCGGAGAAGAGGGTGGAGAGGATAGATGGGAAAGGTGATGGACAGGTCAAGAGGACTGTGTTGAGTTTGAGGTTTGGGACTGGGATATTGTGAGGGGAGGGGAACTGAAGAAACTGGTGAAGTCCACATTAATCTCATATGGTTGCAGGGTCCTAAGACAGAAGATGAGATGTTGGATGGTTATAGTTTGTCAATACAAGCCCAGGACCTGCACTGGCGGACTGGGAGGGGGAGTTGAAGTGTTCAGCTACGGGGCAGTGGGGTTGGTTGATGCAGGTGTCTCAGAAGTATTTCTCTGAAATGATCCGTAAGTTGGCGTCCAGTCTCCCCGATGTAGAGGAGACCACATTGAGTGCAACAAATACAGTCTGTATTGGTTGGGGTGCAGGTAAATTTCTCTCAGATGTGGAAGGATCCTTTGGGACCTTGGATGGACGTGAGGGGGGAGGTGTGGGCGCAGGGTTTGCGCTTCCTGTGGTGGCAGGGAAAGGTGCCAGGAGGGGGGTGTGGGCTGGTTGTAGGTGGAGGGAGTGGGGGGGGGGGGAGAGAATGGATCTGAGTTGCAGAGGAAATGGTCTCCAAGAACACTGATAGGAGTGGGGAGGGAAATGTATCCTAGTGTTGGAGTCTGTTTGTTGGTAGTGATATCAGTTATACTAATATCAGTTGGTGAACAGGAGATCCAGTCCCAGTTTCAGTCTGGCCCCAAAAGATACAACACACTGGTCCCTCATTCTGCTGCATTTATAGCCAATGAAATTTATTTGTCTCTCTACCTCTTGGCCAAAAGGCCTTGGTTCAACACCTACCTCGTCTAAAGGTGTGTCTTACATCTGAACAGGTTGAATTAAAACATCAAAAAGTGATTGCTTTGCCCCTTCTCTTCAGTGCTCCACACTTGTCATTTTGAGGGTTTGGTATAAAGAGTGTATTAAAAAGTTCACCCACTACAAAAGATAGTTTTATAGAAGTATCCAAATTTACTTGGGCACTTCTCATTGCTCTCTACTTGAGTTGCCTAAAACAGCCTTTTCCGAAACAAAAGATTCCAAATTTTGTTGTGAATAATTGACTTAATGTGCTCACTACCACTAGAAAATTGTGTAGTTCTTAAACATACAGATGTGGAAATGGCTAATTACGTTATCATTAAGTCATTTTCTTGCATTCTTCTATTGAGCTTCAGAATGTGCCTTTTCATTCACAACTGAAATAAGCATTTCAAACATTTCATGTATTTTAAACACTGAAGCATGGCTCATGTGGTGTCAAAAACAATAAGAATAATTGCAGGCACACGGTTTTCTGACATTCTGTAGAACAAGACAACCAGTGCTCCCACTTTCTAATTTTCTTCAGCTTACACATCTTCCTTATCTAGTAAGACACTGAGCAAAACCTTGTGTATTACCAACCCAGAGTCACTGATATCAGTTGCAGTCCCAATCAAAATTTCCAGTTTCTGTCTGCCCCAAAAGATACGACACGCTAGTCTCACATTCTGTTGCATTAATAGCACATCGGAAATTCATTTAATGAATTCAGGTAATTACTGCTCTCGACTCAAATGTTTTGTAACTTACCGTGTCAACGTCAAGAACAACTCCATTCAAGCCAAAGGTTTTCATCATTCCTCGGATGGCAAACTTTGGTAAAGCAGTACCACCAGTGCTGCTGTTAAGATTATTACTATCTGGGTACCGGATCACCACTGTTAGGCCTGTAAAAAACAGATGACCAATTATATGATACTGGTATTGGAACAATTTTGCCCACAATTGAGAGAGGTGATTTGATAGCGGTGTCCAAGATGATATGGGGCATAGATACAGTGAATAGTCAGAGACTTTTTCCCAGCGTGGAAATGGCTATCACAAGGAGGCATAATCTTAAGTTGACTGGAGGAAGATTTAGGGAAGATGTCATAGGTTGATTCTTCACACAGAGTGGTGGGTGTGGAATGCACTGTCAGCAGTGGCAGTAGAGTTAGCTACATTAAGGACATTTAAGTGACTCTTGGATAGGTACATTGCTAATAGTGAAATGAAGGATATGTAGGTTAGTTTGATCTTGGAGTAGGAGAAAAGGTCAGCACAACGCCGAGGGCCAAAGGGCCTGTTCTATGTTCTAACAGAGGGCAGGTTTACATTAATTCTGGACCATACTGGGTCCTTTAAAACAATGTAAAACAATGTCAGCTCAGGTCATCAATAAAGCACAGTTGGTCTAGACCAGTGTTGCTCAAAAGTCACGATGAGGACTCAACAGTGCTGTCAATGATATTTACATTAACCCCTATTGCTACTATATTGAAAATGACTGTGACTTTTGATTGCATTGCTGAAAGACGTCCTTTAACAAAAGCAATTCTGTTTGATAAAACAGAGCGCAAGTGCAACGTGAAAATGGCATTGTAACAGGGGCCTTCCCAGTCCAGCCCTTCAATTCCTCTCAGCCATGCAATGGATTCATCCCACCCATCGACCAACCAGGTCGTAACCTCCACCTGTCTCCATCCATCTCCCCTTCCCTTCCCCCTCCCATCTGCAGCTCTCCTTACACCCACCCCCCGTTCTAAAGAATGGTTACACCTGAAACATTGACTTCTCCACCTCCTGATACTGCCTGGCTTGCTGTGTTCTTCCAGCCTCCTGCTTGTCTACCCTGTAACAGGTAAAACAAGGAAACTAATGGGCACAGAACCAAAAGCAAACAGAGCCAAAGAGTCATACAGCATGGAAACAAACACTTTGGCCCGACTTGCCCCATGCCGATCAGACATCCCAATCTGACCTAGTCTCATTTTCCAACATTTGGCCCATATCCCTCTAAACCCTTCCTATTCGTACACCTATCCAGATGTCTTTTAAATGCTGTCATTGTACCTGCTTCCACCTCTCACTCTGGTAGCTCATTCCTGATCGAATTCAGTATAAAGGACAAAGCAAGAACAACAGCACAGGGACAGGCTCTTCGGCCCACCAAGTCTGCACCAACACATTTTGCCCCTCCATTCTAAAAATTTTTTCACTTAGACAATCCATATCCCTCTCTTCCTTTCCTATTCAAGTATTCGTCCGGATGCTTCTTGAATGTTGCTAAATTATTTGCTTCCTCCACCTCCTCTCGCAAACTGTTCCAGGCACTCAACATAATGAGTGAAAAATGTGCCTCACACATCAACCACCCTCGCATCTTGAACCTGTGTCCCCTAGTAATTGACCCCTCCACCCTGGGAAAAAGCCTCATACTTTCTACTCTATCCACGCTATTCACAATCTTATAAACTATGAGGTCTTCCCTCAACCTCCTGCATTCCAGTGAAACAATCCCAGTCTATCCAACATTTCTTTATAGCTAAAATCCTCCATACCAGGCAACATCCTGGAGAACCTTTTCTGTACTCTCTCCAAAGCATCCACATCCTTCTGGTAATGTGGTGACCAGAACTGTACATGATATTCCAAGTGTGGTCTAACTAAAGTTTTGTAAAGCTGCAGCATCATTTGTCTATTGTTTATACTCAATGCTCCTTCCAATGAAAGCAAGCATGCCACTGATTTTTTTGACTACTTTATCTACCTGAGCTGCCACCTTCAGTGATCTGTAGACCTGCACACCCAGATTCCTCTGCATATCAATACTCTTAAGGGTTCTGTCATTCACTATACAATTTCCATCTGTACTTGACCTTCCAAGATGCATCACCTCTCGTTTGTCTGGATTAAATTCCACCTGTAATCTTTCTGCCCATGCTTCCAACTGATCTATATCCTGCTGTATCCTCGAACAATCCTCCTTACTATGTGCAACTCCACCAATCTTTATCATCTACAAACTTACTAATTAGACCAGCTACATTTTCATCCAAATCATTTACATAGATTATGAACGGCAGAGGTCCCAGCACTGATCCCTGTGGCACATATCTAGTCACAGCCCTCCATTTTGAAAAAAACATCTTTCCACCGCTACGCTCTATCTCCTATGACTAAGGCAGGTCTATATCCATCTTGCCAGCTTACCCCGATACCATGTGACCTTTTGTAGCAGTCCGCCATGTATGACCTTGTCAAAGACTTTACTGAAGTCCATGTAAACAACATCAACCACTTTTCCCTCAATCACCTTCATCACCTCCTTAAAAAACTCAATCAAGTTAGTGAGACACAACCTCCCCTGCACAAAATCATGCTGTCTATTGCTAACAATAGAATTTGCTCCCAAATGCATATAGATCTTGTCCCTGAAAACCTTTTCCAATAATTTCCCTACCACCACCTATAAGACTAACAGGCCTGTAATTTCCAGGATTATCTCTGATACACTTCATAAACAATGGGACAACATTGGCTATTTTCTTGTCCTCTGGGACCTCAAGTGTGGTCAAAGAGGATGCAAAGATGTCTGTCAATTCTCCAATAATTTGTTCTCTTGCCTCTCTCAATATTCTTGGACAGATTCCATCAGGACCTGGGGACTTTGATATCTATCTTAATACTTTTTAAGATGCACAAAACCTCTTCTTTTGTAATAGCAAAAAATTCATCACTCCCTTCCCTGAAATCATCTTCCACCAACTCCTCCTCCTTGGTGAATACTGACAAAAATTTCATTTAGGGCCTCATCTCCCTCTCTGGCTCCACACAGATTCCCTGCTTTGACCTTCAGTGGGCCAACTGTTTCCCTGGCTACCCTCTTGCATTTTATATATGTATAAAAACCCTTGGGATTCTCCTTAATCCTGTTTGCTAATGACTTTTCATGACCCTGTTTATCCATTCGAATTCCTTGTTTACATTTTTTCCTACTTTCCTTATATACTTCAAGGGCTTCATCAGTTCCCATCCTCCTAGACCTTATGTACGCTTCCTTTTTCTTTCTGACCAAGGTATAACATCCCTGGTCATCCAAGGGTCACGTAACTTGCCATACCTAGCCTTCATTCTCACAGGAACATGCCGCTCCTGAGGTGTCATTTGAAATACTCCCAGTAGTCAGGGGCTAATTCAGGGAATTGAACTACAAACTACACAATAAGTCCATTAAGCTTGATACAAGACAAATAACTACCTTTTCGAACTTTATCAGTTGTGAATTTATTGGCTTCATCTTTAATGTCTTCAATGGTTGGGAGGTAGAGATCTCTAGGTATGCCACCATTTTCTTCATAAAGGAACTCGACAGTCTGACGAGCAATATCTACCATACCTGTTGAAAACCAAACATCCATTTTAAGATTATAACAATTTATTAGACATACCTGAACAGAACCATAAGATCTTACAAACATTACAAAAACATTTTAAATATATGGCTAATATTAATGCCTGAATATCTTCACTCTAGTTGGAAGAAATTTAATGATAGATCTTGGCTTTAATCTTCATTGGACGTGCCTACCATTCGCCAGCAGTTGTTCAGATATTATCAAATTGGTTTATATAAATTCACATTGTGTTTTTAGTGCTAAGTGAAACACGTTAAGGTTTATCACTGTCTCAGTGTGCATGCTGCAATTATTTAAAGGTAAAGGTAAAGATGTCATAGTCTCAAAGCACCACAGGGTTGCCCTCTCATTAAAGAGATTAACCTGAGGTTTACTACACCTCATGCAAGGGATGAAGTAGGAAAGAAGAGTCCTTCATCATAACTTCCTCCAGTGCATAAATTGAACCCACGTTGGTGTTTTCACTTTGCATTGCAAACAAGCCTCCCAGCCTACTGAGCAAACTGACTCCCTAAAATTATGAAACGTGTGCTGTCACAATTGACATCCAAGTTTGAAATACATTCCTGGGAAGGAAGTACGAGGAAATGACATAGTACGCATAATCCTTGGGTCCACTGACAATTAGTCTGAATATGCATCTAAAAAATTCTGCCTATAACCATTCCAGCCCCTGAATGACATGGGCATTAGTGAGTCAGTTGGTAAAATATGACAAGATTGTAAAAATTAAATTCTTAACGCGAATTTAAAAAATAAGCTTTTTTCACCTTTGATTTATTGCCAGAATATTGTTCGCGAGCAATGAGAGGCGTAATTACATGCATTAAAATCCAATTCTTACCTGCACCTCAGTTATAATGTTTGCTATTTTGCCAGGCAATGAAGACAAACAAGAGTTACAATTCCCAACATGAAAGTCTAAGTGGATAACTGGTAACTCCAGCTCATTGCTTGTTCCTCAATATCTCAGGGAATGCTCCACGGACAACAACAGCCTGCAGTCTTCAAGCATGGAGACTGGCATCAAACATGCACCGGCCTCACATCGTGACACGTCGCTGACTCATTTAGAATATAACGCACCAATTCAATATTGCATTCTGGAATGCACCAACACCTTTCATGGCAATATGACTGACAGACCACTATTTTCAGGGACAGACACCCATCTCATGCATCAGAACAGGGTGCATCTCAGGGCTCCGAGCTTGCTCTCTTCACACACACACTCAATGACGACAGCTGCTTAGAGCATTGCTACCTTGCATCTTATTCAGAACTTACACAGCCTTATAATACTTCTCTTTTGCCCTGCTTTTTCATGCAGACTGACAAAAACTGGCAGCTCGTCATGCTTGCCAGCAATAATCAGTAAAGGGAATGGACATGTTCCTGTATGGCACTTTGCTTCATCAAATGTCAACCAACACTAACTACCACTAGAGGTGTGCTAATCCCAAATTCCTGCACTTGTCCCATATCCTTGTATTTTTTGATATTTCAAGAGTTCATCTAAATTTTTTTTTCAGTTTAGAAGCTTTCCATCTTCCATTGCATTCTCAGGCAGTGCATTTGAGATTCTCACAGCCCTCTGAGTGAAATTGTTTTTTTCTCAAATCCCCTTTGAATTTTCTGCTCCTTATTCTAAAACCATGCCCCCCTCATGGGTGATCTCTCAACCATACCCCCCCAGTTATAAATAGCTCAATCCAGTTTCCCCCTCAGCTTTTATGCTCTGAAGTAAACAATCCAAATAATACGTCGTTAAGAGGTATATTTATATTTCATATGTTAAAAAGAAAGATTGAGACAGAGATGCCAAGCAGTCTTCTCCAAAGCCAATAAAATAAACAGTTTGAGAGACCTTGAGTTTTTTTTAAAATAAAAGTTGGAACAATGGTAACAGCCTGAATGGGTGGGGTCAAGCTCCCATAGAACCAGGAATTTTTTTTTTTAAGTTTTAGCTTTCAGTTGTGGCTGAGGTCTTGAATCTGGATGCAGAAGCTCTTATTGCTCTCTGTTACAGCTAAAACTTGAGGTTCTCTTCTTGCTGCCAGAATGAGGCAGTGTATTTTACTGAATTTGCCTTTTGCCAAGGGTGTGTTTATGGAATATTACTACACTGGAACAGTTAGCTAGTAGTAGTTTAGATATATTATTTGTTAAGCATTTTGGTAGAATTACAATTAAGCCATTTTATTTTGTCAGTACTTTAATTATACAGTACAGTAGCGCCTCGACTTACGAACTTAATCTGTAACAGGAAGTTCGCGAACTGAATCAATTTTACCATTGTTTGGATATTTACGGAGTCTTTTCTCTTTTTTGTCTCTCGGAGGTTGATGATGCCACAAGAAAACGATCCAGAGAAACTTGTTTTTTTCTTTGTTGCAGATTTTTCTGAAAATGGGACACTACATTGTCATTTAAAATGTTCACTGCTCTGTTGGTCACAGTTTTGTTTGGGTGATGCCTCTCAACAAAAGCCTGCACTTCACTCCATTTGCTACAAATGTCTTTGATTTGAACACTTGATACATCTTCCCTCTCTTCTTCCTCCTCTCCAGAATGCTCCTGCTGCATAACCTTCACCTGCTCCTGTTGCAATTCAACAAGATCTTCTGTGCTGAGTTCTTGTCTGTGGTCCTCCACCAGTTCTGCCACATCATCCTCATCGACCTCCAAGCCCATATTTTGGCCCAGGGTCACAATCTCGTTCACTACATTTACTGATGTCTCCTCCTCAAAACCCTCAAAGTATCTCTCAGGTACACAATCTGACCAAACTTTCCTCCAGGCTGACTGCAACGTACGGAAAGAGACCTCGTTCCATGCCTTATCAATAAGGCTTATGCAGTGGAAGATATTGAAGTGGTCCTTCCAGTACTGACCAAGGGTCAAATCTGTGTTGATGGTGACCTGGAAACACCTGGCAAACAGAGCCTTCGTACATAATTTTTTGAAATTTGCAATGACATTCTGGTCCATGGTTTGGATGAGAGGAGTGGCGTTGAGAGGAAGGAACTTTACTTTTATGAAGTCATATTCAATGTCCAAGTCTTCTTCCAAATTTGGAGGATGGGCAGGAGCATTGTCCATTACTAGAAGACACTTAAGTGACAAATTATTTGTTTCAAGATATTCCTTGACAGCTGGTGCAAAAACTTCTGTCAACCATTCCATAAAAATCATTCACGTGACCCAAGCCTTGCTATTCGCCCTCCACATTACCAGGAGTTTAGCCTTCAACACATTATTGCTTTTAAAAACGCGAGGATTTTCAGAGTGGTAGACTAATAGAGACTTAATCTTGCAATCCCCACTTGCATTCGCGCACAATAAAAGTGTTAACCTGTCCTTCATTGGTTTGTGGCCCGGTAGTGCCTTCTCCTCTTGGGTTATGTGGGTCCTTTTGGGCATTCGTTTTTCCAGAAAAGTCCAGTTTCATCACAGTTAAAAACTTGATGTGAGACATAACCTTCATCTTCGACAAATTTATTGAATTCCTTCACAAAGTCCTCCGTTGCCTTTTTGTCCGAACTAGCCGCTTCTCCATGCCTTATTGCACTATGGATTTCAGTTCGTCGATGAAATTTATCAAACCAGCCTCTGCTAGCTATAAATTCTTCAATGCTAGCAGTACTTGTACTCGACAGTGCCGCCAATAAATCACAGTGTATGTGTAAAGCCTTCTCGCAGATTATAGTCTCGTTAACACTATCTCCAGCAAGCTCTTTTTGATTTATCCAAACTAATAATAATTTTTCAACCTTGTCTAACAATTTAGGCCTTTGCTTCGTTAAAATAGTCACTCCTTTCGCCATGTCAGCTGCCTTTAGTGCCTCTTTGTTTTTTAGGATAGTACAGATAGTCGATTTCGCCATGTCGTACTGCATAGCGAGATCAGATACGCGAGCACCATTCTTGTGTTTAGCTACTTTTTTCCTCCTTCATTTCTACAGTAATACGTTTAGGCTTCTTAACACCACTATCACAACCACTTTTCACTTTCTTGGGAGCCATAATGAGGGCTAGTTTAATGCAAAAAACAAAAAAAAGCGTAAGAATGCTTGGATGTTGGATGCTCACAACGTGTGCACCAAAGACGAACTGAATAAGATCACGCGGGGCCCGAGAGCTTTTGCGTTCAAAGCGTGCGTAGCAATGCAGAACAATGACAATGAAACCATGGGCTTTTTGCGTTCGTACCTTCATTCGTACCTTGAATTTCGTACATACATTGAAGCAAAATTTTACGTACAATCCTGTTCGTAAACCGATTTGTTTGTGAACGGGGTCGTTCGTATGTCGAGGCGCTATTGTACATAAAAACCGTGTGTTTTGTTTTAAGCTTGGTAGTTTGACCAACTGAACTGCACCTGAACACGCCTTACACTTACCTTTAAAATAACAAAAAGTTAGGGTCTATGTCATCTCAATATATTTTGAGGGGGTTAGGTCTGTTCCATAACAAAACCTATCTAGTCTCTCCTTATAGCTCAAATGCTCCATCACAGGCATCATCCTGGTGAACCTCTTCTGAACCAACTGCCAACCCTCACCCCATCCAAGTGCTATCATATCCTTCCTATAGTGAGGTGACCAGAACTGCCCACAGTACTCTAGCTGTGGCCGAACCAACGCTCTCGACAACTCCAACATTACCTCCTTGCTCTTACAACCATTGCCACGACTATTGAAAGCAAGTGTCTCATCTTCCTTTTTAACTGTCGCATTCATGTGCGTTGTTAACTGCAGAGGTCTATGAATAATTACTCCAAAATCCCACTGTAATGTAAAAATCAGGATTTTTTTACCAAAACAATGCAAGGCACTAGTTAAGTCAGACTTAGAAAACTGTGAACAGCTTTGGTCCCCTTGTCTAAGGAAAGATATGATGTGAAGGTGCCAGTGTTGGACTGGTGTGGACACAAGTTAAAAATCGCACAATACCAGGTTATAGTCCAACATGTTTATTTGGAGATACAAGCTTTTGCAGCATTGCTCCTTCATCAGATAGCTAGTGACCCTAGCTACTTGATGAAAGAACAGTTCTCTGAAATCTTGTACCACCAAATAAACCTGTTGGACTATAACCTGGTGTTGTATGATTTTTAACTGAGGAAAGATAGATTGGTATTGGAAGCAGAACAGAGAAGTTTCTATAATTTATGAATTGATTTTCTTACGAGGAGAGGTTGAGTACTGATTGGAGTTTAGAAGAATGAGAAAAGACCTTCTTGAAGCATATACAATTCTTAGGGGTTTGACAGGGTAGATGCAGAAAGGTTGTCACCAATTGTGGGATGATCTAGGACCAGAGGGCATAGTCTCAGAGTAAAATGAGACTCACTTTAAAATAGAGATGAAGGAATTTCTTCTGTCTGAGGTTCTCAATCTATGGAACATTTTTGAACCACAAAAGGCTGTAGAGGCTGGATCAGTAAGTATATTCATGGCTATTGTACATACTTTTAAATCTGAAAGGGAATCAAGGGTTATGGGAAAAGCAGGCAAGTGAAGTTGAGGATTATCAAATCAGCAATGATCTCACTTATTGGAAGAACAGATTGGGTAGGCTGAATAGCCTGCTTCTGTTCCTACATTTATAATCAGTCAAGGGCAGTGTTTTATCTCAGTCCAGGGCTTTGGATATGGTCAGAGCCAGGGGTTCCATCCCATTACAATCAGTAATTGGCCATAGTCTGCAGATTGAATGCAACCAGTCCAGGGATTAATGGTAAATCAATCATGAGCAGCACAATCACTGATCACTTACCAGTTGGGGCTGTCCTTCCAAAACCCAGGGGGTCTGTTCATTAAAAGTCAAGGGGGTTATCAGAGGCAGTATATTTTGACAGTTGGCATGACTAAGCTGTAGGCCCAGAGCTCAGCAGGCAATGTTTAGAGATGAAGACTTAAATGAGAGAGCTGTGGTAGGATATAGGTAAAATTTAAGAACTGATACGGTCAACAGGGAATGCAAAGAAAAAGGAATAAAGCTTTAGAGATCATTTAAATTAACAGCCTGAGCTTGCAACACTCTCTGCGAAGTGTGGTCTGTGTCATCCAAGTCATGGGGATTACAAGTGTGCAATATAAATGAAAAAAAGGCTGTTACCACACCTGGAATAGAGAGAGTAAGTTTTTTCTCTGAAGATGCAAGTTCAATTTGTAAGCAATGTGAGGCCCTCCAAGGGGCAACTACATTAATCAGGCACTTACACTGCACCAGTTTAAGAACTCTGTACTGTAGAAATCTACATGTGAAATGCATGCAGTGGCTAACTATGTCAAATGCAAGTTCTAGCCTTGCAATCAGTTCTACTTAATTTGAAATTAGCTCAGGGGTAAACAAAATAAACTTCACATCTTTATGAAATCATATGATCCTTTTTAACTATGAAAGGCAGAATAAACTTTGCTTGTCCTATAAAATGGCCAATGGATGAAGTGCATGATAAAGGCAAAAGATAAATAATAGAATGCAGCTAAAATAATTTGTGTTGGCATTAAACTCTTTACAATGTGAGCTAAACAATTAGAACTGCCAGAGAAGAAGTGACTTCTGCTGACCCAATCAATACTTGCAACTCTAGCAATACTACCAAAACCAGATTAATTGGGTATTTATCTTATTATTGTTTGTAGGTTTGAGTGAAAAATGATCACTGCAGTCCAAAGTAATTAAGTTGAGACACTTCTGAGTTGTATAGTACAGTTATAAAATATCACATATTCGTTCCATTCAACTACTCAGTTGTCACTTATTACTACCTTTACCACTTGACCTTAGGAAACTGACAGCAGATGACATTCATACAGTTGCTCAGCATAGAAGGTAATTTTACATGAAACAACTGCTCCTGTGTTCTTTATGACAGCTTTCATTAATATAGCATTTTACATAATCAAAAGTCCTAAGTCAAAGGATCAAACTAAAATACAATAACTTGCCATGCATGCAGTTATTAAGACAGATTACCAAAATCTTGGTAGTGACTGAAAGGAGAGAGAGAAAAAAAAGAGGAATTTAGGGAATTTTAGGCCTTTGAAAGTTCAAGATTTTGCTACCAATTGAGAAGTGAAAATTGTGGATGCGCAACAGGCCCAAATTGGAGGACAGCAGATATTTCAGACTCATCAGACTGGATGAGATTGACAAAAAAGGGAAATGGCAAGGCCATTTAGGAATTTGGAAGAATAATGGCAAACAGAAAATCATAAAGAATAAATCAGATTAACACATGCTCAGGCAACTGTTTTTAAAAACGGAGTATGCAACAATTCAACAAAACACTGCTAAAATTGAACAATCTGCTGTGGCTATTCATTAGTCACATAAATTGCTTGGAACTTACCAAGCTGCAATGCACCCTTTATCTGATCTAATCCGGATTTTCTTTCTGCTTCATTCCGGAACCGTCTGCGAATTGTTGGGAAAACTTTGGTTTCCCAGGCTTTGACTAAAAGTGCATAGTGATCTTCCTGTGAAAAGACAATATAAGAAATCAGACATCAATACTTTGTCAAACAGCATCACACAATAATTGGGAGAAAATGATGATAAATGAAAAAATATTTCAATCACCAATTTCAAATTCAACCTGATAAGTTTTTGTTTTGCAAATTTTTAAATTCGATACATTGATGTCCACGCCTCAAGTGCTGTGATAACAAAAATGCACAGGTTAAAAGATAAGTATATGATGGCCCTTGTCATAAAAATGACTCGATCATTTATAATTAATCTTCTCACCAGAAAACTCAATTGAAATATCTGCAGTGCAATCTCCTCAGTTCCCCACAAAATTGCTGCATCAACTGCTATTGAAGTATTCATGGAATCATAAATCCCCACAATGCAGAAAGAGGCTATTCGACCCATGAAGTCTGCACCAAGCCTCCGAAGAGTTTCTCACCCAAACCCATCCCCCCTATTCTAACCCCATGACCCTGCATTTTCTGTGGCTAACCCACTAGCCTGAACATCCTTGGACACAATGGGGCAATTTAGCACAGACAACCTACCTAATCTGCACGTTTTTGGACTGTGGGAGGAAACCAAAGCACCTAACCACACAGACACAGGGAGAACATGCAAACTTCACACTGATAGTCACCCAAGGCTTGAATCGAATCTGGGTCCCTGGCGTTGTGAGGCAACAGTGCTAACCACTGAGACACCATCTTTCCATATTGGGGAGCACAAGGATCTAACTTATAGTTGCTTTTAATTCATTTTGTGGGATGTAGGCATTGTTGGCTGGCCAGCATTTATTACCTGCCCTGAGTTGCCTTTGAGGAGTTGGTGGTGAGTTGCTTTCTTGAACAGGTGCAGTTCATGTGTTGTGGGTTGACCCATGCTGCCATTGGGAGGGAATTTTAGGATTTTGATATTGTGACAATGAAGGAACAGTGATATTTTTCCAAGCCAGGATGCTGAGTGGCGTGAAGTGGAACTTGAAGGTGGTGGTGTTCCCACTTATCTGCTGCCCTGATCCTTCAAGATGGAAGTGGTCATGGATTTGGAAGGTGCTGTCTCAAGATCTTTGGTGAATTTCTTCAGTGCATCTATGTACTGTAGAATGCGCTATTGAGTGTCGATGGTGGGAATGGATGCTTGCGGATGCAGTGCCAATCAAACGGGCTGCTTTCTCCTGGATGGTGTCAAGCTTCTTAAGTGTTGTTGGAGCTGCACCCATCCAGGCAAGTGGGCAAGTGTTCCATCAACTCCTGACTTGTGCCTTTTAGATAATAGACAGGCTTTGGGAATAGATAATGGACAGGCTTTAGGAAATCAGGAGGAGAATTACTCGCAGTAATCCTAGCCTCTGACCTACTCTTGTAGCCATTGTATGTAAGTGGCAAATATAGTTGAGTTTCTGGAGAATGGTAAGCCCCAGGATGTTGGCAGTGGGGGATTCAGTGATGGTAACACCACCGAATGTCAAAGGGCAATGCTTAGATTGACTCTTATTGGTGACAGTCATAACCTGGTGTTTTGTATGGCACGAATGTTAAGATGTCTGTCAATTGTATGATAACTGCAGTGATTTTTGGCTCATTGCTTATGGATTCCAAAATCTCAGGAAGGGAAAAGAGACCAAACTGATGTGGAGAAAGATAACATACATCTTGTTTTCATTATTAACTTGAAGTTATAAATCGCTTACTCTTGGAACATCATCATCGTCGTCATCATCACTTTCATCATCGGGTACTGGTGATGGATGACAGTATGGACCAGATATCAAAAGGTTTTCATAGCTCAATTCTACTTTGTAATGGCAAGAGGCATCACTATCATATTCTGTAAATGAGTAGAGGAGAATGTCACCTGAGGCACATTTGCTGTACATCATCCTTACATCAAATAGTGTTCTTAAGAATTGTAAAAGTTTTGATCCATTCTAAATTACTAAAAAATCTGACTAAAAGCAAAATGCTTTAGATGCTGGAAATCTGAAGTGAAAACACAAAATGTTGAAGATACTGAGCAGGTCTAGCAGCAGCTATAGAGAGAAACAGGGTTAGTGTTTCAGGTCAAAGACTTTGACTGGAATTCTTATTCTGATCTTGTTAAGTATTGTTCAAAGGAGGAATCAAGATACATAATTACACATAATTCAAATGTATAAAATACCATATGATTGATTCAGCTGCATAAGGAACTGACAGTTTTGATAAAATGTTTGAGCTGTCAGTTGTTAAAATCTAATAATTCCCAGTAACAATTATTAAGGAAACTCTACTTCTATTACTCAAATAGAGATAGCTGCTTTGAAATTTTCACAGGTTCAGAAGGCCCATCCAGTGGTCAGAAATGCAAGATTAAAATCATTGCATCGATAAAACAAAAAAGAGCTAATTTGGTGATTTCAGGTTTTTATTATTTTTCTTTTCAGGATCTAGCTAGTATGTTGACTACAAATGTATATTATATTAGCTGTTTTTGTTTATCTGATGTTCAAAAATTTGCATTTATGTAGAACCATTCATGGCAGAGCATTCTAAAGCACTTTATGGTGTATTGCCTTTGTTGTAATATTAAAAATGCAGTAACTAATGTGCAGTCAGCAAGGTCTCAATCAGTAAAGTGATAACAGCCAGATCATCTGTATTAGTATAGTTGAAATGTAAGTGCTGATGAGAATACTAATTTGATCAGTAAAGCCTGAAAAAGAGTCAGATATGGAGGCATACTACTTTCCAGAGATGGTCAATAAAGTATTTAGAAAATAGACTTCCTCTGTGTTCACCTGAGTATGTGAAAGCTTACCTAGCCTTTAGGTATTAGGAAACAGATACTCATCTATATGATGAATCTAAAATACAACAAATACCAAATAATCAAGACGAAAAGGGATAAAAATGACATAGCAACAAGATGCAACCAAAGTTTTTAAATGAGAAATGCTACTTACGCTGTTGTGCTGCAGCAGTAGCTGCAATGCGACAGGGTGGACCATGGGATGCAGTATCAGATGCCACACTAGCACCAGCATCATTGTCACTGTCAGAGGCCATGGCGAATGGTAAAGCTTCAAAATTGGCACTAATTTCCTCTGCTAGATCAATGCAGAGATCGGCTGCATTCCTGTGTGCCTGACCTTCTGCATAAGCAAAAGGACGGCATCCAAAGTTTGCACGGACTTTAGTATTCTATTAAAAAGAATATGGAAACAAGTAAATAAAAAGGTAAAGTTTTGCGCCACGTGATCAGAAATAACTAGAGATATAAATGGGATCCTCCACATGGAATCCAGACAGATCTCTGAAGAGCCAGAAGGGGCATTAGATTTCAAATGTTAACTGTTTTCTGTCCACAAATGCTGCCAGATTTGCTGAGTTTCCCCCTTCCCCCCGATTTCTGTTTTTGTTTCAGATTTCCAGCTCTTTTGTTTATATTTTCTCTTCATTTTCAATTACTCTATGGTGTCAATTTAAAAGTAAAAATATTGCATTTATCTAGTCCCTTTAACAACCTCAAAGCCTGGAGCACTACAAAGCCAATTATATGATTTGAGTGGAATCAAAGCAGTTGCAAGGAAAGCAGCAGCTAATTTGCACACAACAGAGACCCACAATAAGTAATATTATGAATGATCAAAGTCATCTGTTTTTAGCTTTGCTTGTTGAAAGATAAATTAATGGTGAGGACACCAGGTAGAATGCACTGCTCTTCTAAAAATAGTACTGCAATTTTTACCTTGACTTGAGGAGATAAGTCTAATCTCTCATTAAAAAGATGGGACCTCAGAGTGCATTACTAAAACAAGTAAGGAATTATCATGACTTGCATTTATCTAACTTGAGACTAGAACATCTCTTTCATGCTGCATCCACAACTGCTGTTATATTCATCTGCCCTCTTTAAATCAACAATAATCAGCTTTGAAGTAATGTCTTTACAGTAGTATAAATGCTAAAGCTATTCGACAAAATATTAACATTTTCATTTTGCTTTTCAAGTCATATAATTAATAAGGAACCAGTGAAAAAGAAGAAAGTTATCAAAAGCACTATCAGCTTCACAAATTTCTAGAATAGAATGATAAAGCTGTGCCATGAAAATAACAGTTGCAAACTTACAGAGTTGCAATATTTTCCAATTATACACAAAAGATCATCTGAAAAATTCAGTCCAATGTGACAAGTATACATCTTTAAAAAGCTTTCAGAAAGATGGACTAGTTGCCAATTCTTGCAGCATTCTTTTTTTCTCACTATTGTACGTTTGAATATGTTGATAGCTTATGGCATTTTTGCTGCAAATTGCAACTCCAATGTTAACTAACAAATGATTAAATGATCTGTCGGTATCTCAATTCCTTTTTTTAAAGATTAGATTAGATTCCCTACAGTGCAGAAACAGGCCCTTCGGCCCAACAAGTCCGTACTGACCCTCAGAAGAGTAACCCACCCAGACCCACTCCCCAACTCCCCACTATTGCACCTATCGCTATGGGAAATTTAGCATGGCCAATTCACCTGACCTGCACATCTTTGGACAGTGGGACGAAACTGGAGCACCCGGAGGAAACCCACGCAGACAGGGGGAGAATGTGCAAACTCCACATAGACAGTCGTCAGAGGCTGGAATTGAACCTGGGTCCCTGGCGCTGCGAGGCAGCAGTGCTAACCACTGAGCCATGGAAATACAGCAAGATCATCATGCGTTAAACCATCAGTCTTCATGGTAGAACACATTTTGGCAATCACGGGTCAACCTCAAATAACGCAAACCTTTCTTTAATGTCTGCCTTTTCTGCTACAAACATGTAACTAATTAAATAAAGAAATTACCTTTTTTTGAATGTGAACAACTGGCCACATTCCACCAGACACATCTTCCAGAAATGGGCTTAGCCGCTGCCCACAATATGTGAAATATACTCTGCCTTTTGATGGTTGTCCTGGAGGTGGTGGTGTTCCATCACTTCTCTCCCAACCAATTCCTGCTACATCGCCTAGAAAAAGCAGGCAAGGCATGGAAAATTATATGCTGTAAAGCTATGCTAATTATTGACTTTAATAGTCTTTCATTTGGAAAAAAAAGGTTACTGATCCTCTTATGACTGAGTCAATTTAATTTGTGACAAACTACACAGCTAATGGGGTTTGTTGATCCGAGCATCAATTAACTATTCCTATATCAAGGCATTTGAACAGACATGATTTACACTTTTGATTGGTCAGATATGTTGGGACAGTGCCCATACGTTCATGAGTGAGACAATGATTGCACTTATCTTTGAAGCCCTACATGGGTGAATTGTTGGAAATTTCTGCTCTATAATCTCCAAAAAGTAGAATGGTCACTTGGGGGTGATACCAGAACTGCGAGCAGCTCTAAGTGCTGTATTTCTCTATGAATATGACCAAACAAATCAGCACTTTAATAAAAAAGCTTCTTCTTTTAAAAAAAGGGGATAATACTTTCTGTTGATTCTCCTGGATGAACAAACATGCATTGCAAGGTGTGCGAACTGAGATAAGGGATAAACTGAGATAAGGGATAAACTCAGATAAACTGACAATAAATAAACTCTCTTGGTGGTAGATAAGCTTGGAAATGTACATGCAAACTCTCTCTACAGTATGCTGATTTAACAGGAATACTGTCCACTTCTTGCTTGCAACAATACAATTTAAAAGTGACTATGAACTATGTCAAGAATATGGAATACATAACTTTAATATTAACGTTCGTTACCAGGCAAAGGATGTTTAAAAATATTTCCTCCATTTAACCAAGAAACCCAGCCTGCCTAAAATTAATTGTTGGCCAATATTTTAGGAGCCATTCCAATTTTATTAATACAAGTGGTTTCTTGACATATGCAGTTCATGTAAATTAACATAGACCCTCTAATAGTCAGAGGGAAATTGAGAAACAAATTTGTAAGGAGATCTCAGCTATCTGTAAGAATAATAGGGTGGTTATGGAAGGGGATTTTAACTTTCCAAACAGATTGGAATTGCCATATGGTTAAGGGTTTAGATGGAGAGGAGTTTGTTAAGTGTGTACAAGACAATTTTCTGATTCAGTATGTGGATGTACCTACTAGAGAAGGTGCAAAACTTGACCTACTCTTGGGAAATAAGGCAGGGCAGGTGACTGAAATGTCAGTGGGGGAGCACTTTGGGGCCAGTGATCATATTCCATTAGTTTTAAAATAGTGATGGAAAAGGATAGACCACATCTAAAAGATGAAGTTCTAAACTGGAGAAAGGCCAATTAAAGACGGTATTAGACAAGAACTCTCAAAAGCTGATTGGGGGCAAATATTCACAGGTAAAGGGACGGTTGGAAAATGAAAATGAAACGAGAATCCAGAGAAAGTATATTCCTGTTAGGGTGAAAGGAAAGGCTGGTAGGTATAGGAATGCTGGATGACTAAAGAAGTTGAGGGTTTGGTTAAGAAAAAGAAGGAAGCATATGTTAGGTATAGACAGGAGAGATCGAGTGAATCCTTAGAACAGTGTAAAGGCAGTAGGAGTATACTTTAGAGGGAAATCAGGAGGCCAAAAAGGGGACATGGGATAGCTTTGGCAAATAGAATGAAGGAGAATCCAAAGGTTTTTTATAAATATATTAAGGACAAAAAGGTAACTAGAGAGAATTGAGCCCCTCAAAGATCAGCAAGGCGGCCTTTGTGTGCAGCCGCAGAAAATGGGGGAGCTACTAAACGAGTATTTTGCAGTAGCATTTATTGCAGAAAAGAATTTGGAAGATATAGAATGTAGGGAAATAGATGGTGACATCTTGAACAATGTCCATATTACAGAGGAGGGAGTGCTGGATGTCTTGAAACGCATAAAAGTGGATAAATCCCCAGGACCTGATCAGGTGTACCCTAGAACTCTGTGGGAAGCTAGAGAAGTGATTGCTGGGCCTCTTGCTGAGATATTTGTATCATTGATACAAATGGTGAGGTGCCGGAAGACTGGAGGTTGGCTAACGTGGTGCCACTGTTTAAGAAGGGTGGTAAGGACAAGCCAGGGAATTATAGACCAGTGAGCCTGATGTCGGTGTTGGGCAAATTGTTGGAGAGAATCCTGAAGGACAGGATGTACATGCATTTGGAAAGGCAAGGACTGATTAGGGAGAGTCAACATGGCTTTGTGCGTGGGAAATCATGTTTCACAAACTTGATTAAGTTTTTTGAAGAAGTAACAAAGAGAATTGATGAGGGTAGAGGGTAGACCTGAGGGACTTCATGTAAGGCATTCGACAAGATTCACCATGGGAAACTGGTTAGCAAGGTTAGATCTCACGGAAATATAGGGAGAGCTCGCCATTTGGATACAGAACTGGCTGAAAGATAGAAGACAGAGGGTGGTAGTGGAGGGTTGTTTTTCAGACTGGAGGCCTGTGACCAGTGGAGTGCCAGAAGGATCAGTGCTGGGTCTTCTACTTTTAGTCATTTGTATAAATGATTTGGATGCGAGCATAAGAGGTATAGTTAGTAAGTTTGCAGATGACACCAAAATTGGAGGTGTAGTGGACAGCGAAGGAGGTTACCTCAGATTACAACAGGATCTTGACCAGATGGGCCAATGGGATGAGAAGTGGCAGATGGAGTTTAATTCAGAAAAATGCGAGGTGCTGCATTTTGGGAAAGCAAATCTTAGCAGGACTTGTACTTAATGGTAAGGTCTTAGGGAGTGTTGCTGAACAAAGAGACCTTGGAATGCAGGTTCATAGCTCCTTGAAAGTGGAGTGGCAGATAGATAGGATAGTGAAGATAATGTTTGGTATGCTTTCCTTTATTGGTCAGAGTACTGAGTACAAGAGTTGGGAGGTCATGTTGCGGCTGTACAGGATATTGATTAGGCCACTGTTTGAATATTGCGTGCAATTCTGGTCTCCTTCCTATCAGAAAAATGTGGTGAAACTTGAAAAGGTTCAGAAAAGATTTACAAGGATGTTGCCAGGGTTGAAGAATTTGAGTTATCGGAAGAGGCTGAACAAGCTAGGGCTGTTTTCCCTGCAGCATTGGAGGCTGAGGGGTGACCTTATAGAGGTTTACAAAATTATGAGGGGAATGGTTAGAGTAAATAGACAAAGTCTTTTCCCTGGGGCGGGGGAGTCCAGAACTAGAGGGCATAGGTTTAGGGTGAGAGGGGAACGATATAAAAGAGACCTGAGGGGCAACATTTTCACGCAGAGGGTGGTACGTGTATGAAATGAGCTGCTAATTGAAATATACAAGATTGTGATGGTCTTGAAAAAGTGGATGTAGAGAGAATGTCTCCCTTTATGGGAGAATCTGGAACTACAGTCACTGTTTAAAAATTAAGGGCTAACCACTTGAAACACAGATTAGGTGAACGTTTTTCTCTCAGATGATGTTGATCTTTGGAATTCTGCTTCTCCATCTTTTCAGGAGAGTATCCATGAATGTTTTTAAGGTAGAGGTAGCTAGATTCTTGCTAAGCAAGAAATTGAAAGGTTATTGGGTTAGGTAGGAATGAGGATTGGAGGTTATAATTAGATTAGCCTTATTGAATGGCAGAATGATATTAAAGGGTTGAATAGTCTACTCCCATTTTCAATGTTTGGATGTAACAGAGATTTTGTTTAAGTATATAGGAAAGACTGTGACTTAAGTCTGAGGTTGACAGAAATAAGCCTGAGACAAGAGGGTAAGATTGTACATGGCCATTTCTTGACGAGCAATTTTTTTTTTGTTGTTTTTGGTCAACTGTGAAGGTTAAAAGAAATAATAATTTACCAGCTTAACAAGTTTTGGGATAACATAAGACCGTATGATATAGGGGCAGAATTAGGCCATTTGATGTGTTTCTCAACTCCATTCTCCTGTTTTCTCCCCATAACCATTGACGCTTTTAATTATCAAGAACCTATGTATCTTTGTCTTAAAAAGAGAATGACTTAGCCTCCACAGCCTTCTGCATGCATAATTACAACACATTTAAATTATGGAACAACTCTCAGCATTTTTACCATACTATAACATTCCAAGGGACTTCACAGGATCCATGATCAAAAAAGTTAATATCAAGCCACGGATGACAAAAAATTGGTAAATGATGCATAAAATGAAACCTAGAGAGTCAGACAAGTTGAAGGAGAAAATTTCAGAGTATATGACTCAAGCAGCTGAAAGGCACCACCACCAATGATAAAAATCAGTATGTTCAACAGGTCAGGGTTGAAGGAGTGCCAGAATCTTGAGTGGACTGAATGATCTCCTCGACCCTCTGTATCTCATGAACAACTAAAGGAATGAGAACTTTAAATGGAACAGTTGCCAGATTCTGAGCTAAGATTAAAACTAGCCCAGCACGCTCATTGGTGAGGAGTGAAGAGGACTTGACATATTGTAGAGGACCACATACCAGAGAAAGATTAAACTTTATGGTGGCTGCTAGGGAGGCAGCTGGGCAGGTTAGCAACAAATGTATGAATGAGGAGGTTAACTGATGGGCTTATGCAGCAGCAGTTGTAATCACATGGAGATGGATCTAGGCATTCACTGTATGGGCAGAATATGGAATCAGAACCTCATCACAATGTAAACTCAGACAGCGAAGCTGCCACATTATGGTCAGTGTCAAAAAGAGGTTAAGAAGTAATGTTTGTGGCAGGGACTGAAGACAATGACAAAGTCTTTCAAATATTCAACTGGAAGAAATTTCTGCTTTTGCAATGTTGGATAAACAGTGTAACTAATCAGAGGAAATGGAGCAAGCCAAAGAGTGATAGAAGTTGTCAGTGTACATGTGGAATCAGACACCATTTCAGATATCACCAAGGGAGCATTTGATGTAAAATAGATGAGGGGCCTTAGTCGCTGCTAGGATTACTCCAAATGCAATTGTACAGGAACACAATGTAAACTCAATGGAGATGTATCACTTGCTATGATTGGACATTTTGGACATCTGGACATTTTGCAAGATGTCACCATCTAGTTCCCTACAGTCTATAGACAATAGGTGCAGGAGTAGGCCATTCTGCCCTTCGAGCCTGCACCACCATTCATTATGATCATGGCTGATCATCCTCAATCAGTATCCTGTTCCTGCCTTATCTCCATAACCCTTGATTCCACTATCCTTGACAGCTCTATCCAACTCTTTCTTAAACGAATCCAGAGATTGGGCCTCCACTGCCTTCTGGGACAGAGCATTTCACACACCCACCACTCTCTGGGTGAAGAAGTTTCTCCTCATCTCTGTCCTAAATGGCCTACCCCTTATTTTTAAGCTGTGTCCTCTGGTTCGGGACTCACCCATCAGCGGAAATATGTTTCCTGCCTCCAGAGTGTCCAATCCTTTAATAATCTTATACGTCTCAATCAGATCCCCTCTCATTCTTCTAAACTCAAGGGTATACAAGCCCAGTCACTCCAATCTTTCAATGAAGGTCAGCATGCTATTAGCCTTCTTCACTACCTGCTGTACCTGTATGCTTGCCTTCATTGACTGGTGTACAAGAACACCCAGATCTCTTTGTACTGCCCCTTTACCTAACTTGACTCCATTTAGGTAGTAATCTGCCTTCCTGTTCTTGCCACCAAAGTGGATAACCATACATTTATCCACATTAAACTGCATCTGCCATGCATCTGACCACTCACCTAACCTGTCCAGGTCACCCTGTAATCTCCTAACATCCTCCTCACATTTCACCCTGCCACCCAGCTTTGTGTCATCAGCAAATTTGCTAATGTTACTATTAATTCCACCTTCTATATCATTAATGTAAATTGTAAAAAGCTGTGGTCCCAGCACTGATCCCTGCGGTACCCCACTGGTCACCGCCTGCCATTCCAAAAGGGAGCCATTTATCACTACTCTTTGTTTCCTATCAGCCATCCAATTTTCAATCCAAGTCAGTATTTTGCCCCCCATAACCATGCGCCCTAATTTTGCTCACTAACCTCCTATGTGGGACTTTATCAAAGGCTTTCTGAAAGTCCAGGTACGCTACATCCACTGGATCTCCCTTGTCCATCTTCAGAGTTACATCCTCAAACAATTCCAGAAGATTAGTCAAGCATGATTTCCCCTTCATAAATCCATGCTGACTCTGACCTATCCTGTTACTGCTATCCAGATGTGTCATAATTTCATCCTTTATAATTGACTCCAGCATCTTTCCCACCACTGAGGTCAGACTAACTGGTCTATAATTTCCTGCTTTCTCCCTCCCTACTATCTTAAAAAAGTGGTACAACATTAGGCAACCCCCCTTTCCGCAGGAACTGATCCTGAATCTATCGAACTCTGGAAAATAATCACCAACGCAACCAAGATTTCTAGAGCCACCTCCTTCAGTACCCTGGGATGTAGACCATCAGGCCCCGGGGACTTATCAACCTTCAGACCTAACAGTCTCTCTAACACCAATTCCTGGCAAGTATAAATTCCCTTCAGTTCAGGTCCTTCAGCCACTGTTACCCTCTAGGAGATTGCTGGTGTCTTCCCCAGTGAACACAGATCTGAAGCACCAATTCAACTCTTCTGCCATTTCTTTGTTCCCCATAATATATTCCCCTGTTTCTGTCTTCAAGGGCCCAATTTTAGTCTTAACCATTTTTTT
>NC_057734.1:14528211-14585123 GCF_004010195.1 Chiloscyllium plagiosum
TTTTTCTCTTTTGACTTTATATGTTTCTTAACTTCCCTCGTCAGCCACGGCCACCCCTGCCTCCTCTTAGGATCTTTCTTCCTTTTTGGAAGAATGTATCTTCTACATTAGACCCAGAAATATCTGTCATTGTTCCTCCAGTGTCATCCCTGCTAAGGTATTGCACCAATGAACTTTGGCCAGCTCCTCCCTCATAGCTCCATAGTTCCTTTTATTCAACTGAAATATTGTCACTACCGATTGTACCCTCTCCCTTTCAAATTGCAGATTGAAGCTTATTGTATTATGGTCACTACCTCCTAATGGTTCCTTCACTTCGAGGTCCCTGATCAATTCTGGTTCGTTGCACAATACCAGATCCAGAATTGCCTTCTCCCTGGTAGGCTTCAGCACCAGGCACATTGGGATACTAGAAACATAAACAAGGATAGAACACAATTCCACATAGCTGGAAATGCATTCAGCTCATCACACATAACAGAACTGAAGAAGTTGTGAAAAGGTTTAAGATCTTTTACATGACAAAGATTGTAACTTGGGGCAGTTTGCTGCTATGATTAAACAAAAATACAAACATGCTAACAAAAAGCAACTGAGTGAAAATCAATGGCAGAATGTAACAAACTCAAACAATTCTGGAATTTTGATCTCTTTGGAAACACATTCCAGTTAAAGTAAAATAATCTACACAAAACTGCTAATTACCAGGTGACAGGGTGACATCTAAGCGAACACTCTTCCACTGGAGCAGACTGGATCCATTGTAATGTACAGCTCTCCCATTACTGCATAGAGAAAAATAAATGAACATACAGCTGGACCTTTTTGTCCTAAAAAGTGTTCTACATATTTAAGTCCAAATAAAGGGCCCACGTTACAAAAAAGTGCCAATGTATGGAATCAGTACAGAAGTACAGAGCAGATCTTGTCACAAGATTAATCAGTGTGACACACTCAGGATTTACTGAGTCATCATCATTTTCTATTCTATCGAGCAGTTGCCTTCAGGGTTTTATTGATAAATGTCGAAAGATGAATATTGAAATTTGAAATTCAAGCACAGGGGCAAAACGTTTATTCAATCTTTGGTTGGGGGAAAGGCTTTTCTAAAATCCAGATTACCTGCTCTCTCCCAAAGCTATTCCCATTTTCTTGCACTAATTTCATGCTCTTTTACATTCTCTAAATAATCACCTAATATCTTTTCCTGAGTGTTCTGATATAACACTGATGATTGCTAGTGGCAAAGCATTACATGTTTTGAAAATTTTCATGTGAAAAGACTTTTTTCTAATCTCTTTTTATATAACTAGCATTTACCCTCACACCATAACCAACTGCCTTCAATTTACCTACCGATGGAAACAATGCATGCTAACATTAAAGATGACTTAAGAAAGGCCCATCTATTTACAAGTCATGGCTCTTTGATAATATTTTCTCTTGTAAGATGACAAGCGAAACTAACCTGCAGTTAAATCACACCCTCCCCAGCATCTGAACAAGATAGCAAATTATAGGTACTTACTTATGAAAGAGACAGGTTCCAACAGGATTTGTCCAAGCTCCATCCCTTTTTTCAGCTTCCGTAGCAAATCCAAAAGACACGATTGGGCCACTGTCATCATCTGTGTCTCCATAGGAAACAATCTCTAATTCCCAATAAAATGATGGTGCCTTTAAAAGTACACATTAAAAAGCATTAACTACGGGTACATGACCACAAACAAGGAGACTGCAAATGCATATTTTAAGCAGACATTAATTTTCTTTTATAAGGGCTAGTAATAGGAGTATGTACTTGAAATTGCAACACAAAACCAAAACATGTTAATGGATTAGCTTTTGGAGGAGTAAGGCAGTAAGGATGTGCCCAATTAGATCAGTGCACAGATGGCAAGAATATAGGTTCTGCCTGAGTTCCAGCAAATTGTGATTGACTACAAAGTTTTCAAAATGCAGGAATGACACCAAGATTACAGAAAACCTAGGGCACATTTCTAAATGGAGACAACTGCATTACCATCAAAACAGCACTGGTTCAACTCATGGGCTGCCTGGAATAACAGAAAATGACGGTGGTTCAAAGTAGGTTAGTCAGCATTTGTAAAAGAAAACAAGTTAACATCGATGTGGGGTTCATCAAAACAAAAGTTTAATTCTGACAAAGGCCCCAACTCAGTACTTGAAACCGTCTTTCTCTTTCAGGTGTTGACCGTCCTACAGTAACTAAGTAAAACTGGTCACCAATCACTTGATGTTTATTTTCATTTACTTTTCTTATTTTCCCAGGCTATTTCAAGTTGATTATCTCAGTAGTTTCAGTCAACCAATTCATTCAATTTCATTTTTCTCATTTCACCAATTGGACATTAAGATTTGTTGCTAGCTTGTTGATTCAGAATTGGAAGTAAGTACAGTTAATCTAACAACATTTATTTATTCTAATATCGATCCTTCACACTTGATGTCAAACACCTACCTGCACAGGTATCTGTGATGTAGCATAGATAAATGTCCCACGAGGCAAGCCGCCTCCTGCACTTGGATCAGCTAAGAATGTCACAGCAGTAAGATGAGAAGAAAACATGCACGCACGCACCGGAGGGAAGACACGAGAGGGACACCAGGTAATTTCTTTTGGCTGGAATAACAAAGTGGAAAAGTAACACTTTCAATTTGAAATTTATTTCAAAACAATCTATTTTCAAAAAGGAAACAAAAAAATGAAGTTCCTTTAACCCTACAACACTCAATGATACCCAACCAAGCAAGTGAACACCCAACAACAAGCTGGATGAAGTATGTTTATGATTAGGATAAGCTCCTCCAATGGCCTTGAAAGTGAAAACATTATCTGGTATTGTGAACAATGATATAGGTTTGAAGGTCTTAAGTTTCAATTCTACATATATAGTGAGCTAGCTGATTTAAGTAAAAGCATCAAGTGATTTTGTGGTTCTCTGGCTTGAGAAGAAGTGATAACGGAAAGTGTGTAAAATTCCTTCTCCTGACCATTATTTAGTGATCTGCGTTGGAAATTGTCTCTCTGAAATGTCCAATAAGAACAGAATTGGGCTCATGCAGTTAAACAGTTTCTTTACACTCACTGGTAGAGCTTATGCATGAAGAAAGGCACTTGGGTGAGGCACTGGACAATGTCCAGATTCCCAATAAGAATCAGCATCTTCACAAGATGAGGGGAGAAAATTGGCATAAAGTTCACCTCCAAATTATTTCCTTATATTTTCCTTACTGAATTACATTGATTCAGCTGCCTCTCAAACCACTAGGATCCACCTGAAAGAAGGAAAAAAGTATCACTGAGCATATAACCCATGGCCACCCCTGTGCACTTCCTTGTTACTGTTAATAAGGCAGAATGGTCAAATAGCAGGAAGTGGCGCAGTTCCATGATCTTCTCTGAGGGGCATGAACATGTAACAGACGTGAGCAAAAAAGAATTGTTATCTAAACATTAAAAATTTACTAAAATGTACAGTGAAATGAAACATGACTTGGAATATGTTCTAACCTACATAGAAACGAAGGAAACATATTTTCAGAACTCAGAACAAACAGTTTCAATAAAAGATGGAGAGGATATTCAGGGCCACAGGATAAAATCAGACTATTTCTGGGATCACACTGCGATCTTAAAGCATGATGCATTTGTTCTGATTTAAAAGATTGATGTCCAGCAACTGAACTACTTACACGCAGATGCTGAAATAATGTTGTCAATAATAGGGGAATCTTGAATTAGAAGACATATTTACAGAATAAAGGGACATTCATTTAAAAACGAGGTGCAAAGGAATGTCTTCTCTCAAAGGATAATGAATGTCTGTAATTCTCTTATCCAAGAAGTTTTGGAGGCTGGATTGCAATGTATTTAAGCAGGAGGGAGACAGATTTTTGAAATACCAGGGAGGTGAGGGCTATGATGTGCAGACATGAAAAAGCCTTGGTATTATTTAATGGCAGAGGTGGCTTGAGTGACTAAATGACCTACTCCGACTTCATAGTTCTTATGGACAGAAAATGAGAAAGTAGGCAGCAATATTACTGAATGGAATCTGAGTTTTTAAAAACTTTTGAAACTTCATGAGACCAATCTGTAACAAAATCAGAGAGTAGACTAGGAATAGGGTTTCGGTGATGTGCTTTACCCTCATTAAAAAGACTAGAAAGAACTGGTTAGCACACTTCATGTTTTGAGCTGGTTAACTATAGCTACCATTAGCAATCTCCTCAGAAAAATTAAAGACATAAGTTGAGAAGATGTGGAAATAATACTCCGTAGAGTAACGTATATATCGCAGAGAAGTAGATTGATAATGTGTAATAATGTGGCTTCAATACATTGCAGTACTATTACCTGTCTTCTGTCAGACTGCAGTGGGGGAGGTGGGGGACGAGCACAGTCTCGGTATAACATCCTCAATCTTTCGCACTGCGCCTCTACAACCACCAACCGTTCACCTGAAAATAAGAGCATATTTTCCTTTTTAAAATGGAAAAGGATTTACAAGACACAGAAATATGTGAATTGTATAACACCTCAAAATCTCCTTCTAATCAGACTTGCTGAAGACCCCGATATGTACTCTGCTGTCAGCTCACAAATAAACTGTTTATTTTAAACTTTGGTCCAAAAATGTGACTAAATCTCAAATGGCATAGGAAGTAAACAGTTGAATATTGAAATTTCAAAAACACTAACTTCATTATGAGGACACTCGAGGCTAGTAAACCACAGTCTTTCACGGAAGCAAAGTTGATTTCAAATTATAAAATAAGGATAATTATAAACATATAGGAGCAATTATGAGAAAATTGTTAGACATCAGATGAATTTTGTATACAATTGTGGGTGCCCCATTATAGAAAAGGTACGAGTGCACTGGAGTGTGTGCAGAAGTGATTTACAAGAATGATTCCAGGAATGAGAACCTTCAGTTATGTGAATAGATTGAAATAGTTGGGACAGTTCTCTAGGGAAATATGGTAGCTGAAAGGAGATTTTATAGAGGTTTTCAAAATCATGAGTAGATAGAGAGAAGCTTTTCCTGCCTGTAAAAGAGAAAAGAATAAGAGGGAATAAATTTAAAGCAAGCAAACAAAGCAAGGGTGGTGTAACAAAAAATGTTTTCAAATAGCGAGTATTTAGGGTACGGAATACAGGCAGGCAGGTTCAATGGACTCATACAAGACTCTATATTGCTCAGTTTTTAATCAGACATTTATTCAGATTTCAGGTATCTTTATGCGTATCTTTATGGTTGATAAAATTAACTTCATACAGTTGCTCCATGCCTTTGTTATACTGAGGATAGTGGCAATACATATGCATTCTTGAAGGTACAAAGTCTGAATCTATTACATTTAACTGCGATTTAGAACAGCAAACGTACCAGGACTACACTCTTGTGCCACCAGGTTCAGAACCTCGACTGCTGCTGGACACTGCTGAATGAACTCCTCACAGAACAAACTATCCTCCAGTAACTGGGCCATTACTAAGCATGCTCTGTAACAGTAGTAGAGTTTTTCAGTTATTTAAACAAAATAAATCCAGAACTGAAATTACAATGTTACTTACTGCTGACCTTAATGGACGAACTGCAAATTCCTCGACTGATGACCTTTGTTCTCACAAACCAGAATATTTTACAATGAAGAAAATATTGCAATGACCAAATATGGTTTAAAGATAACATTTGGACACAGATTTTGTCCCAGAGTTTCAAATTGCCTACTTCCTCAATTTTATTCCATTTAAAGAAGCACATCTCATTAGTGCTGTTGTTGGTCCTGAGATATTAAATTGCACGGCTGACCTGCAGGAGATTGGACGTCCCAGGGGTAGGGTGGTATGCTTCTGTCTTAGGGTGGTATATGTCTGTCTTACAGGTAGAATGTAAGGAATTTACATTCCCATCTCTTGCCACTCAAAGCCATTTGCATGGCCATTTCTTAGTTATCCAGAGTAAAAGAATTTACATTACCATCTCCTATTCAGAATTAATAAGAGCATTGCAATTAAAATTCTGACCACTCCCTGCAGTAAAAAAAAACGATTTACAACAGATCTGGCCATTAAAGAATGAGTCACATTACAGAGTTTCTGGAAATGATGTGATCACTACCATGTGTCTTGAGTGGCATGTGACTGTGGGGGAATGGCCGAGGGTCGTCTTGTGAGCGTTACTGACTGTAATGTCAAACTCTTGTACTGTATAAAGGAAGGACTGTTTCTTTTGTTCTGAGAGATTTTTGGCACATTTACAAGCCTTGCGAAGTGTGTTAAGGGTTCCTCCAGAAGGCTTGTACTTGCTTAATTAAATTTTGGTAGTTCAAAGGAGTTGGCGTGTTGCAGTTGCATCAAGTGTAAGAATCTCAAAAAAAAGAACACAACAGCCATGTGTCACTATTGTACCAAAACTAATATCCTGAAGCAGCACGACAACTAGAACTGTCAAATGTAAGTGAGTTAATTGGAATAATGTGCCACCAAAACAACTTATAAACATATTGGTGAATGAAAAGCACAAATTAACATGTTTAGATCTCCAATGGACAGAATATGAAAAGCTCAGTTAGCCGCTTCAGATAGCTGAGATACAGTCAGAAATGGTCTCAGGACACTGAGGCTTCTCCTCAATTATATGGATACCTTTACTTCAGTATACAAACAAGGATCAATGATTCATCAATTTATTTCTTATTAACAGTCATCAAAACATGCTGAATTTTCTCATTTGTATGAACTGGAGTTAATGTACAAGATATCTACTATGCTTCAATGACCTAATATTAAACTTCTGACACAGGCAACTGCTGGCAACTACACATGCTCTCATTTGGGAACATGTATGCACGATTGGTCCCGATCAACCCCCACCCATTTCCCTCTCCTCTGTCCATATCAAATTCTTCCTCCCTAGGCTGTACTCCTGCCCCAAAATGTGCATGTGCGATTTAAAGCAGCACATTACGCACGTACACTAGTGGCAGCAAATGCAGCTACAATATTATCTGAAATTTAGAAGTTATTGAGGTTTTGACAAAAAGTATGTGACATTCTTGCCACAGACACACCAAAATCTTAAATACTCCTGCAAAATCTTTTGAGACACATCTGATATTCGTTGGAAATAAACACAGCCTTAGGAAATCTGACTTAGCAGGTGACATCTTGGTAAAAACAATGACTGCAGATGCTGGAAACCAGATTCTGGATTAGTGGTGCTGGAAGAGCACAGCAGTTCAGGCAGCATCCGAGGAGCAGTAAAATCGACGTTTCGGGCAAAAACCCTTCATCAGGAATAAAGGAAGAGAGCCTTAAGTGTGGAGAGATAAGCTAGAGGACAGTGGGGGTGGGGACAAAGTAGCATAGAGTACAATAGGTGAGTGGGGGAGGGGATGAAGGTGATAGGTCAGGGAGGAGGGTGGAGTGGATAGGTGGAAAAGAAGATAGGCAGGTAAGACAAGTCATGGGGACAGTGCTGAGCTGGAAGTTTGGAACTAGGGTGAGGTGGGGGAAGGGGAAATGAGGAAACTGTTGAAGTCCACATTGATGCCCTGGGGTTGAAGTGTTCCGAGGCGGCAGATGAGGCGTTCTTCGTCTGGTGGTTAGGGAGCGGCGATGAAGGAGGCCCAGGACCTCCGTGTCCTCAGCAGAGTGGGAGGGGGAGTTGAAATGTTGGGCCACAGGGCAGTGTGGTTGATTGGTGCGGGTGTCCCGGAGATGTTCCCTAAAGCGCTCTGCTAGGAGGCGTCCTGTCTCCCCAACGTACAGGAGACCGCATTGGGAGCAACGGATACAATAACTGATATTAGTGGATGGGGAGACTGGACGCCTCCTAGCAGAGCGCTTTAGGTGACATCTTGGTACAGCTCTACACGTTAAGGCCCAAACTTAATTCTAGGTCCATAATACCAAGCTACCCGAATGTATTGAACAGGCATTTAACAAATCAGTTATATTGTAGCCAACCAATATAATCCATTGCTTAAGTGTTAAAATGTAATCTTGACTCTTAAATTATGCTCCCCAATAGCCAGTATTTGAGAAGGGAAGTTTTATAGAATACTGTAATGCAAATTCTTACAAGAAAAATAACCTGAAGCATTCAGAGAATAAGATAAAACCAAAGGCAAACGCAAGATATAACATCATCCAGATTACATTACCTGGTTCTTATTTCAGCAACAAGTCGTACTACTGCCATTACAGGGGTGGAGCCATCACCAATTGCAGGGAGTGAGGTCAGAATTGAGAGACTCCCTTCTTGTGGAAGCAACATGGACTGAACTGCCTGGACTACTTTTTCAGTGATGGACAGCTTATGCAAAGGCAAGGCCTAAAACATACATAAAAGATCAAAAGACAGCTGTTCAGGGGAAACTGTTAAAACATTATAATTTGCATTATAGTTATTTAAACAGCTAACCCCATCAACTTTTTTGGGCTCCATTTTCTTCCCCATGTCCCTTCTCCATTGACAGCATACTATGGTCTGCAACTAAGATAGTAGGAAACCAATGAAATTCATCAATATCCACCCTTCTGAATTAGCTTGTTGCTAAAAATAGGAATCCACCACATGATTAAATCCTCAGCTGAAACCAAAGTCGTACTACTCTACAGTCAGTAGGTATATTGACCCACCAGGTTAATATGCCACCAAATAGAAGGCATTTGGAAGGAATAAGCACATACTTGGAATCATTAGACATAGGAACAGAAGTAGGCTATTCAGGCCATTGAGTCTGCTCCATCACTCAATGAGATCATAGCTGATCGGTAAACTTCTACTCCTATGGCTTAATATCGTGCTTAGTGCAAAGGTCACATGTTGCAAGGCAGCTCTGTTGTTGAACATCAGGTTGGAGATATATTCGTCTGGTGGGTTAATATTTGATCACAGAGCAGTAAGTACTGCCAAAGTAATAAGTAGTAGTAAGTGTTGCATTCCCTGTCACCATGTTTCCTCCCCTTCTCCAACTCCAACATTTTTCCCCCAGTTTAGCAGTTGAATACACCATTGTTCTGCCATTCTCGCATACCCATCACATAATGTGCACCCTTTCTCCTCCAGCACTTCACAAATAGTACTGACTCCATACTTCATGTCAGCTCTGATGAACAGTCAGGTAGACTCGAAATGTTAGCTTGCTGTCTCTCAAATGCTGCCTGACCTGCTCTGATTTCCATATTTTTTTACTTTTCAGTACAGATTCCAGCATCTGTAGTAATTTGCTCCAACAAAGTAGTAAGGACTAAGGATTCTAAAGATTTGGGGAGGATTGAGGATTAGAGACTGCATGGAGACAAAAATTGTTCAATAACTTTACTGCAAAAAATTTTAAAGGAATTACATATATTTTCAATTGTTTACATCATCCTGGATTATGTTAAAACAACTCTTCTTTGGGAGAGCTTAGGGACAGTGATGGGGGAGAGAGAGAGAGAAGACAACATGAACAAATTTACCACCTGATCCTCTAATAACATTACTTGCGAAATTAATTAGAGTGCTCATCCAAGCAACATAACAGAGAGGACAGTGCTCTGTGCAAACAAATGGTGGATGATAATTCTGGCAAAATAGTAAGAACTTGGAATGCAAGACAAATTCAGAGTATCATGTAAAGTGTGGAAAACCATTGTGTAATGATTTGCACCTAGCAGATAACTGGCACCGCAGAAATGCAACAGAATGAGTTATTATAGTTATTAGTAAAACAGTGTGACAGTACAACAATGAATAGTTATCTCCAAGATCAATATTTCTGTAAAATTTAAATGCTTGCCATTTCAATGCAGCAGTGATGATTCTTCATGATTTCCTAAACAACTAACCTCACATCGTGGTGTGTACAGTCTTGAGATTGGAACGGTCACTGTGTCTGATGCTTTGGAAGCCTTTCGAAAATCAGATAAGGGGAGTCGGACTGTGGCAATACCTTCTTGCTCATTAATAGAAGTCACCACTCCAATGCTTCCAGATATGCCCTTCCCTGAAATCTGAAGAAAATTTAAAATTATATTTTTAGCGATTAAGTGGAATAAAAATATAGTCTTCAGAGCTGCCAGGAATAGAAATGATTTCCAGTATAGAAACAAGTCACTCAACGCAACCATTGATGTCAACATTGACCCTCAACAAACTATTAGAAAGTTAGGACTACAAATGCTGGCGATCAGAGTTGAGAGTGTGGCGCAAATAAAATACAGCAGGTCAGGCAGCATCCGAGCAGGAGAATAAACATTTTGGGCATAAGCCCTTCAAGCAGGAAGGACCAGCAGGAGTCCAGACGAAGGGCTTATGCCCGAAAAGTCGATTCTCCTGCTCCTCGGATGCGGCCAGACCTGCTGTGCTTTTCCAGCACATCCTCAACAAACAAGCCCAAATTAGTAACCTTATTCCAATATATCTCTCCAAGTCATAGAGATGTACAGCATGGAAACAGACCCTTCGGTTCAACCCGTCCACACCGACCAGATATCCCAACCCCAATCTAGTCCCACCTGCCAGCATCCTTCCTATTCATATTGTCATCCAAATGCCTCTTAAATGTTGCAATTGTACCAACCTCCACCACATCCTCTGGCAGCTCATTCCATATACGTACCACCCTCTGTGTGGAAGAGTTGCCCCTTAGGTCTCTTTTATATCTTTCCCCTCTCACCTTAAACCTATGCAGCACCTCACATTTATCTGAATTAAACTCCATCTGCCACTTCTCAGCCCATTGGCCCATCTGATCAAGATCCTGTTGTGATCTGGAGGTAACCCTCTTCGCTGTCTACTACACCTCCAATTTTGGTGTCATCTGTAAACTTACTAACTGTACATCTTATGCTTGCATCCAAATCATTTATATAAATGACAAAAAGTAGAGGACCCAGCATCGATCCTTGTGGTCACAGGCCTCCAGTCTGAACAACAAACCTCCTCCACCACCCTCTGTCTTCTACCTTTGAGCCAGTTCTGTATCCAAATCGCTAGTTCTCCCTGTATTCCGTGAGATCTAACCTTGCTAACCAATCTCCCATGAAGAACTTTGTCGAACACCTTACTGAAGTTCATATAGATCACATCTACCCCTCTGTCCTCATCAATCCTTTGTGTTACTTCTTCAAAAAACTCAATCAAGTTTGTGAGACATGATTTCCCACGCACAAAGCCATGCTGACTATCCCTAATCGGTCCTTGCCTTTCCAAATACACGTACATCCTGTCCCTCAGGATTGCTTCCAACGTACCCACCACCCTTTTCTTCAAAGCAACAGGAGGCCTTGTAATCCTTTGAACCTGTTTTCTTCCTTTCAATTAGATCATAGCTAATTTAAATTCCAATATTATTTACTTGCATTGAGACCATATCTCTTAATACACTTCATTCACCTATCTAATCTAATACCTCAAAGTTTGTGCGAAGATTTGTAGCTCGGGTGCTCGTTGCTGTGGTTCTGTTCGCCGAGCTGGAAGTTTTTGTTGCAAACGTTTCGTCCCCTGGCTAGGCGACATCACCAGTGCTTGGGAGCCTCCTGCGAAGCGCTTCTTTGATGTTTCCTCCAGTGTTTATAGTGGTCTGTCCCTGCCGCTTCCAGTTGTCAGTTTCAGCTGTCCGCTGTAGTGGCCGGTATATTGGGTCCAGGTCGATGTGTTTGTATTTGTCCTGTGTTTTTGTGCTGAATATACGTCGGTGATGTTCCACACTGTCGGTAGATGCCAGTGTCGTACTGGTACTGAAACAGCTTGGCTTGGCAGGTGTCAAGTTCCAGAGCACACGTCGTGAGTATTATTGCCAGAATGTCGGTAGCATCCAGAACCTTTGCACTATTTGTCCATTTCTTTGCTGTTATTTGAAGTGATGGCGAGTCAGCGCCAGCTACCTCAGGCGGCAGAGCATAAATCTCCGAGGTGTGAAATCGTTCGCCACGCTCGGTACATTCATTTTACAGCTTAGTTTTCCTAGTTGGATCCCAGCTCTCCATTCCACTGGCAATGTCACCAGCCAAAACATGCTCTCTCTTTCTCTCTATCTCTCACTCTGTCTCTGTCTCTCTCTGCCTCTCTCTGTCTCTCTCTCTCTGTCCCTCTCCCCCTGTCTCTGGTGCTCGCTCTCTTTTTCTCTCTCTCTCTCGATCTCTTTCTCTCTGTCTCCTGTTTCTGAGTGAAAACTGTCCCCGCTTTACTGGAAATGCTAGAGACAAGTTTGTAGGTGTACCCGAATGTAAAATGCAAGGTGTCCCCTTCAAGTGTGCAAGTTCCACTCCAAAACTGCACCAAGCAGAATGTTCAGAGTCGCAAAATGAGAATGATTACTTCACCACGCTGCCCCCACTACCCCCTATATCTGCAGCTTCCCTTACACTCAACACCTGATCCCGAAGAAGGGTTACACCCGAAACGTCGACGTCTCCACCACCTGATGCGGCCTGGTTTAGTGTGTTCTTCCAGCCTCTTGCCTGTCTATTTTGTATTCCATCTTCTGTCGTTTTTGATTTATTGTGTCTAACGGAATTAGAATGGCCGCTTCCTGAGGGGGGCTAACAGTGACGGCTGCATCCCAAATGGAGCTGAACTAGAATTAACTGATTCAGAAGGTTGTGCTCGAGAGAGAACCTGATGGACGAAGAACAAGATTTCAGTAGGCACATGAAAAGGAAGATTATATTTATATAACACCTTCAACATAAAAGACATCTAAACATATATGATGATTAAGATATGAAGGAAATGAGGTGGTAGGTGATGATGATAAATAATTAGGTGGGCTTTTGAAGTGAATGCGCCCGTGAGTACAAGAGATCACTGAAAGCTCTGTCACTGACCACAGGTGGGAAGAAAAGGACTGTGGAAGGTAAGATGCAATAGGATCTCTTGGAAGTGTTGAATTTTGCGATGAGTACAATGCCTAAGGTCAAGGAAGAGAAGGTTGAGAATTTTAAATTTGAGATGAAGTGATTGGAGGCATAGATGAGAATTTCAGCAGTACTGAGAGACAATTAAAGTAATTTGATATTGTAGAGATGGAAAAAGTAGTGTTGGTATCTGCAGGGCAGACTGCAAAAGTTGACCAGGTTGGATAAGCTTGTAGGAAGGGGAACGAAAATGTTTTGGGGCATAGATCTGGAAGAAGCCCAAGAGGATGGAGATTCATTATACTAAGCTGTAAGGGTCTACTCCACCTTTGAGCAGACATGCTAGCACACAGTCATTTTTGAATGAAATGCATTAGTGAAGAGATAAAATTGGACATCACTGGGACACAATCTGTAGAAACATAATACTGCTTAGAACTGTTATGAAGATGTGGATGTACTGTACCTTTAAGAGAGTTAAAAATGAGCAAAAACTACTTGACAGCACCAAGTGTTCTGAAAATAAATGTAACATTTGGTTGAACAGCTCGATTAGCTAGTTGCCTAGAGACAAAAATAAATTTAAATTTGGCCAATCAGTTTAAATTATATCCCAAAATACCCACCTCCAACCAAGTTTGAATTGAATGCATTGACAGTCTTAAAATCCAATGACACAATCATTGGGGGGGGGGGGGGGGGTGTAAGACTGGGAAACATTGAACAGTTGAGAGGAGAACTGCCAAGCTACCAGCATGTAAAGACTGCCAGAAAAATAGTTCTCTTAAAAGGTACCTCTATCGATCAGTAACGTGTGAAGCAGAATCGCCAAGAAGAAGAAAAGAACCACTAAAAGCTGCCTGGTTTTGAGATAAGTAGTTTTTTAAAAATAAATCTTAATTGGGAGTTTTATTGGACTAGTATTGTGAAAAGGGAAAGTAAAAGATAGGTTAGAGGAAAGAGTTGTAAATAATGATTACTTAATTATTCCATTATACTTGTTAACTTTTACTTTAAATATTTCTTGGAACTCTGATTTTTACAGATTACTGCACTAGATAAATCTTTTCTGTGTTGCTGGTTTTAAAGACACAGGCAGTAATGAAGCTAGCACCTTTGTTGCCAATTCCTGCATTTGAAGAACCTTTCACACGGTTTATAACTGATTGTGTCGGTCCCCTCCCGAAAACTAAAAATGGGAACCAGTATTTGTTAACCATAATGGATATGTCTGGAGGCAATTACATTTCGAAGTACCAAGGCAAAAAGGGTAGTAGAGGAGTTAGTAGCTTTCTTCACACAGTATGGGTTACCCATAGAGATTCAATTGGACCAAGGGTCAAATTTTACTGCTAGGCTGTTTAAGGAGATTATGGATAGCTTAGGTATACAGCACTTTAAATCCAGTGTGTATCATCCTGAATCCCAGGGAGTATTAGAAAGGTGGCATCAGACCTTGAAGAACATGGATGTAGGTTTGCTCCCTTAGCTGGAAGGGTCATTTACAGACGTTTCATCACCACGCTAGGTAACATCTTCAGTGAGACTCCGGACAAAGCACTGCTGGTGCCTCCTGCTTTCTATTTATATGTTTGAGTTTCCTTGGGTTGATGATGACATTTCCTGTGGCAACATCATTTCCTATGGCGATGTCATGTCCTGTTCTTTTTCTCAGGGGTGGTAAATGAGAAAAACAGGAAAGGACATCGCCACAGGAAATGACATCACCAACCCAAGGAAATCCAAGCAGGAAAAACCAGTAGTGCTTCGTCTGGAGGCTCACTGAAGACGTTACTTAGTATGGTGACGAAACGTCTGTAAATTACCCTTCCTGAAAATGAACCTTGCAGCTCAGCGAGCAAACCTACATCCAGAACCTCAACCTGAGCTACAAATCTTCTCAAAACTTGCTTGAAGACTTTGTTGAGAGCATACTATCAGGATTACCCAAATGACTGGGATAAAGGCATCTTAATTGTATTGTTTGCCATTAGAGATGCCCCAAATGAATCTACTCAGTTTACTCCCTTTGAGTTAATATTCAGTCATGAAGTGAGAGGCCCTTTGAAAAAATTGACAGGACTAAAGTCGGAGATCTCACACTTAGATTATGTATCGGAGGTGAGGGCGAGATTAAATAGAGTAGGTGAGATAGCTAAAGAGCACCTAAAGAGGTCACAGTATAGAATGAAACAGGTGGCAAATGAAAGCTCCGAGACTCTGACATTTTTCCGAGGGGATAACATGTTAGTACTGTTACCAGTGATAGGAGATCCCTTCTAAGCCAGGTTTCGTGATCCCTATCAAATTGAAAAAACGTTGAGTCAAGTGAACTATCTAGTAAAGATGGCAGATAGAAAAAAATAGGTATCCGGTATGTCATGTGAACATGTTGAAACTGTATTATACTAAAGAGAAAGAACTGGAGAAACAGGTGTTAGCTACTGTCCCGCAGGATGAGGAATTAAATCCAGAGGGTGTGGATTTTGATGTGCCTCAAAATAAAAAAATGAAGAAGTCCTTGAGGAGTGGGATAGGTTAGTAAGCTATCTGTCTCATGAACATAGAACGCAGTTGAAAGATTTATTATTCAAGATAAGGACATATGTAAGAATCAGATGAGGAGGACTAATGCTTTGTATATGAAGAAGACATTGCTCCGATAAGACAACACTCTGATCGGCTTAGTCCTTTCAAAGCCAAATAGGTCCAGATGGAGATGGAGGCCATGCTCGATGAAGACATCATCTACCCAAGCCACAGCGAGTGGAGTTCACCGATTGTGTTAGTTCCCAAACCAGATGGGACTTAATGGTTCTGTGTGGATTATTGGAAGGTCAACACTGTTACAAAATCAGTCTCATATCCAATTCCGAGATTAGAGGACTGTATCGAGAAAGTTAGACAAGTCAATTACATCACCAAGTTGGACTTAATGCGTGGTTACTGGCAGGTATCTTTGTCAGAGACAGCAAAAGAAATTTCTGCGTTTGTAACCCCAAATGGACTATATTAGTTTAAAGTGATGCCCTTTGGAATGAATAATGCTACATTCCAAAGACTCATGAACACAGCTGTGGCTGGGTTAACAAACTGTGCAGTCTATTTGGATGATGTAGTGATCTTTAGTAAGTCCTGGAAAGATCACATGGTACAGTTAGCAGAGCTCTTTGAACGACGACGAGAAGCAAAATTGGTGATAAGCTTAAATAAAACTGAATTTGTGAAAGCAGAGGTGACATTCTTGGGACATAACATCGGTCATTGACGGCTGACCCCACAGAACACAAAGACGAAGACAATTGAGGAATTTCCATAATCAACCTCGAAGAAAGAGGTGCTTTGATTCTTAGGACTCAGCTGATTCTAATGGAAGTTTGTTCCAAACTTCAGCAGTGTAATGGCACCGTTAACCAATTTGCTGAAGAACAACACAGTTTTGGTGGACAGAACAATGCCAGGAGGCATTTGACAATTTGAGGTCAATATTAACCACCAAACCAGTTTTATCTGCATCAAACTTTTCAAAACCTTTTAAAATCACCATTGACGCTAGTGACATATGAGTTGAAGCTTTACTCCTACAGAAAGACAAGGATGGGATTGACCTGCCAGTTGGTTACTTTTCAAAGAAGGTTAAGCAGGAGGGTTTAGTCCGTGTCATAATAGAACATATGAGGATAAGCAATGGGAGAGGTACAAGGATTGAAATTAGTACTCTGCAGGGGAACATGCAGACAAGAAAAGCTATTGTTATCAATAAAAACACTTCTTAACATTGACAAACTAAAACTCCAGAAACACGATGATCTGGAATGTGATCGTCTCTCTTTCCTCTATACCCACTGAGGCTTGACACAGAATCAACATTGTGGGTTTGGTGACCCAGTTCTGAAGGAGGGTCACTGGACCGGAAATCTTAACTCTAATACCTCTTCTCAAATGCTGGCAGGTTTGCTGAGCTTTTCCAGCAATTTCTGTTTTTGTTTTTAATTTATAGCACCTGCAGTTCTTTTTGTTTCTACACAGAATCATGCTGAAGGTGCTCAATCCTAAACTGTGTCTTCAAAACATCCGACAGATTTAGCAAGATAACAGTTAAAACACTTGAGACTGATAATATCTTTTTAACATGGCTGGAGATTAATGAATCAGAAATGAAAATGGAGGATCCTAGAAAAAATACTGTTCTTAAATTAGGAGTCAGAACTACAATGGAACTTTACTGGAACTTATTGTGGGGAAAAGTGGGCTGTAGAAGGTGGAGTCACATGAATCATAGAACCCATAGAGTGTGGAAGCGCGCTATTCCACCCATCCAGTCCACATTGACTCTGAAGAGCATCCTATCCAAATCCACCCTTTTCTCCATCCGTGACCCTACATTTCTCATGGCTAATTCACCTAACACACACATTCCTGGAAACTATGGGCAATTTAGCACAGCCAATCCACCTATCCTGCACATCCTTGGACTGTGGGAGAAAACCTGGAGGAAACCCATGAAGGCATGATGAGATTGTGCAAACTCCACATAGACTTAAGGTGGAATCGAACCGGGGTGGGGGATGGAGGGGTGTCTGTGGGGGTAGCAGTGAGCCACCATGTCATCCTTATGCAAGAAAATGCTGTTGATGGCTTCTAGGCACAACAGAAACTTCATTACCATCCTTTCAAAAAAAAAACCCAACACTTAATTAAAATTCAAAGATTCCCTACAGTGTGGAAACAGGTTAGTTGGTCCATCAAGGCCACACTGACTGTCTGAAGAGCATCCCACTCAGAAACACTCCATTCCTGTAAGCCCACATTTCCCACAGCTGATCCACCTCGCCTATACACCCCTGGAGACGATGGGCAACTTAGCATGGCCAACCCAGCTAACCCACTGTGGCAGGAAACTGCATGACCCAGAGGAAACCCATGCAGACACACAAGAAAATGCAAATTCCACACAGACAGTCACCTGAGACTGGAATTGAGTCTGGGTCTCTGGTGCTGTGAGGCAGCAGTGCTAACCACTGAGCCACCGTACTGCCTGTTCCTATACTTAGTCCTACACAGAGTTTTCTGAAAGACAAAAGAACTGCGAGGCTGTAAGTCAGAAACTAAATCAGAAATTGCTGGAAGAGCACAGCAGGTCTGGCAGCATCTGTGGAAAGAAGTCAGAGTTAACGTTTTGGGTGAAGTGACCCTTCCTGAGAACAGAATCTAATAACAAAATTACAGAGAGTCTGATTCTTGCTAGTATCTTAACACAAAAACAGATAAACAAACTATTGAAATATTCTACCAGACTTGCAGATTACAGTTTATCCTGATGGCTCACTGAACCAGAATCTATAAAGTATCAACTGGAAACTCTCAAATCAATTTCAACTGAACCTTATAAAACTAAAGACAATGATCTTTGACTTACAAGATCAAAAGCATTTTTTGCAGATAATCAAATTTCAAAGTTTCATACTGTTCTTCCCCACTATATATCGCTTTCTTGAATTTGTTGCACAAAAGCTGTAAATCAAGATAATGCAAGAGCAGCGAATGGCTGAGGGTCACTAGTCCATTGGTTTGAAGTGTCAATAACAGGAAAAACCCAGAAAACTAGAAATCTTGTTTCAAAATAAGTTCTATGCCTTAACCTCTGCATCGTGTTTGACATACCTTTTCTGCTGTGGTGGTCCAGATCTGGGCAGTGCTGAACTCAGGAGCCATTAATAAGTTATGGAGCAGAGCAATCACTTCTGCTGCCATGCTGTTTGCTACATGGCCACTGATGAATGGTCGGACTGGGTCTGTTCTGCAGGAAGAAGACAGACCAATTCTTGGAACCAACAATTGTGTTTTCAAGAGCCCAAATATTAAATCAAAAGGAAACAAAAAATCAAAGTTTCAAGTCACATTCCAGTCTCAACATTATTCTGGAAGGGACTCATCAGGTTTCATTGTTAATAACTTGGCTATTGCTTCAACTCTATTCTAATTCCCAAATCATGTTGTAGAAATAAGCATGCCTTGCAAGTAATGTTGACCATATCATCCTGGCTATCCCAGATCCTGATCAAATATAACCTCAGACATTTTAAAACAAAACTTGCATTTAGAAAGCACTTTTCACATCCTCAATGTTCCATTGTTAATGAAATATTTTTACAATACAAAGATAGATGACTAAACATTAATCTTTAGTATAACTCATTAAATTCCCAAGAACTTAAAACTGCATTAGTACTTTCATCAGTTAGCTCTCCCTTCTACCTGAAAGCAACAGGAACTTGATCTACATTTTGGTAGGGCAAATGAGGGCAGGACTTATACACTTAACAGTAATGTTCTGGGAGTGTTGCTGAACAAAGGGACCTTGGAGTACAGGTTTATAGTTCCTTGGAAGAACAGACTCAGGAAGACAGGGTAGTGAAGGCGCTGTTTGGTACGCTTGCCTTTATGGGTCAGGGCATTGAGTTTAGGAGTTGGGATGTCATGTTGCTGCCAGACAGGACATTTGTGAGGCCACTTTTGGAATACTGCGCACAATTCTGGTCTCCCTGTTATAGGAACGGTGTTGTTAAATTTGAAAGGGTTCAGAAAAGACTTACAAGAATGTTGCCAGTATTTGAGCTATAAGGAGAGACTGAATAGGATGGGGCTATTTTCCCTGGAGACTCAGAAGCTGAGGGGTGACCCAATGGAGGTTCATAAAATGAGGGGCATAGATACAGTGAACAGTCAAAGTCTTTTCCACAGCGTTGGGGAATCCAAAACTAGAGGGAATAGGTTTAAGTTTTTACGGGAAAGATTTAAAATGAACCTATAGGGCAACTATTTTATGCAGAGGGTGGTGTGTATGGAACAAACTGCCAGAAAAAGTGGAGGAGGCTGGTATAATTACAAATTTAAAAGGCATCTTGATGGGTATATGAATTGGAAGCATTTGGAAGGATATGGACCAAATACTGGCAAATGGTACTTAATTAATTTATGCCTTGGCCTCTGCATGAGTTGGACCAATGGGTCTGTTTTCTGTCCTGTACATCTCTAACAACGTCTCTCTCAGAACCCCCACACTTGCAACCAGATTCCTATTCTTGTTTTATTTTAGCCTCTCTGCAACTTTCCAGCTGTTTTGTGTTGGTCTTGTAAATAGCTTGCAGTGTTCAAAATTTCTTAAGTCAGGAAGTGATGATACTTTTCAGTAGAAGAATTTGACCAGTTTAACTGTGCTCCATTCTAAAAGGGCATTTCCTCATTATCTGGTCTTCATTCCATTCTCACTATCTCTTACCTGGCAAGTTCTGCATTTTTTTCTCTGCAGATAGACGTCCGAGCTGTTTTCTTCTTATCACCAGTTGTCAGCCCGCTGGTAGCATCCTGATTGGCAGCCTCCACTGGTGGGCCCACACTTACAATTAGCCCTGACTGTGCCCATTTGGTAGCCTTCCGCAAGGCTGCAACTGCTTCTTCTGTGATAACTTCACAATACCCAGTCTGCAAACCAATGAAATCGTTAGTCTCAGAAAGCATATTTTGTCAATATAAAGTTACAATACTATTCTGTTTCAGGATAAAGAAGGAACATGCATTCGACAGATAAGCTGAAACTCTGCACAGTTATTTATCATAATTTAATAGTGACCCAATTATTTGATTTATGCAATGTATGAATTCTCAACTTTAAAAACAAAACCAAACAGGGAAAGGCACTTCCTTGACTTTTATTACACACACAGAAGTCATTGCCCATTTGGGACAGAAGATGCAAAATGTAAGGAATGGATAGTAATGAATATATTTAAGAGATGGAACTTGTATCCTGAATAATAGATAAAAATAAGATTACTAACACCAAAGTAAAGTAAAAATACTTTTGAAGAACAGTTAAGATAGATGTACTCTGGGCATAGTTGGGAACATGGCACTAGGATATCATAGCAATTACGGAGACATGGCTCAGGGATGGACAAAACTGTTGGCTTAATGTTCCAAGGTATAGATGCCATAGGAATGATTTGGTGGGAGTCAAGAGAGGAGGGGTGGTAGTGTTTTGATTAGAGATAACATTATGGTTGTATCTGGGGAGGATATTCCTGGGAAAAAGTCTAGGAAAGTTATTTAGTTGGAACGGAGAATAGACCCCACAATAGTCAGGGAGAAACTGAGAAACAAATTTGGAAGGAGATCTCAGTTATCCATAAGAATAATAGTGTGGTTATGATAGGGGATTTTAACTTTCCAAATATAGGTTGTGACTGCCAAAGTGTTAAAGGCTTGGATGGAGAGGAATTTGTGAAGTATGGACATGAAAATGCTCCGATTCAGTATGCGAATGTACCTACGAGAGAAGCTGCAAAACTTGACCTACTCTTGGGAATAAGACAGGGTAGGTGACTAAGTTGTCAGTGGGGTGCACTTTGGGCCAGTGACCATAATCCTATTAGTTTTAAAATAGAGATGGGAAAGGATAGACAGGATCTAAAAGTTGAAGTTCTAAATTAGAGGAAGGTCAATTTTCACATTATTAGGCAAGAACTTTCAAATGCTGATTGGGGGCAGACGTTTGCAGGTAAAGGGACAGCTGGAAAATGGGAAGTCTTCAAAAATGAGGTAATGAGAGTCAAGAAACAGTATGTTCTTGTTAGGGTGAAGGGCAAGGCTAGTAGATGTAGGGAATGCTGGATGACTAGAAAAATTGAGGTTTTGGTCAAGAGAAAAAGGAAGCATATGGCACATATAGACAGCAGAGATTGAGTGAATCCTTATGAGAGTTTGAAGGCAGTAGGAGTATACTTAAGAGGGAAATCAGGAGGCAAAAAGGGGGCGTGAAATTGTTTTGGCCAATAGGATTAAGGAGAAAGCAAAGGGATTCTACAAATACATTGAGGACAAAAGGGTAACGAGGGAAAGAATAGGACCTTTTAAAGATCAGAGTCAAAGAGTGTGGTGCTGGAAAAGCACAGCTGGTCAGGCAGCATCTGAGGAGTAGGAGAATCAACAGTTCAAACATAAGCTCTTCATCAGAGCAGTAAGCCTGACATCGGGGGTGGGCAAGTTGTTGGAGGGAATCCTGAGGGACAGGATTTAAATGTATTTGGAAAGGCAATGACTGATTAGGGATAGTCAACATGGATTTGGGCATGGTAAATCATATCACACTAACTTAATTGAATTTTTGAAGAAGCAACAAAGAGGATTAATGAGAGCAGTGTGGTGAATGTAACCTATATGGACTTCAGTTGGGTGTTTGATAAGGTTCCCACAGTGGACTGGTTAGCAAGGTTAGATCACATGAAATACAGAAGGAACTAGCCATTTGTATACAGAACTAGCTCAAAGGTAGAAGACAGAGGATGGTGGTGGAGAATCAATGTTTTGGGCATAAGCCCTTTATCAATCCCTTCAACAATAAATAGACAAGGTCTTCTCTCTGGGGGGGGGGGGGGGGGGCAGTCCAAAACTAGAGGACATAGGTTTAAGGTGAGAGGTGAAAGTTTTAAAAGGGACCTAAGGGGCAGATTTTTCATGCGGAGAGTGGTGCATGTATGTAATGAGCTGCCAGAAGTAGTGGTGGAGGCTGATACAATTGCAACCTTTAACAGACATCTGGATGAGTCTACAAATAGGAAGGATTTAGAGGGATATCAGAAGTGACGAACATGATTAAATTTAGTTAGGATATCTGGTGAGCACGGATGGGTTAGCTCGAATGGTCTGCTTCCGTGCTGTACATGTCTATGACTCTATGACAGTAAAGTGACTTCCAGCATTCAACTCTTTTGACCTGATCAACTTCTGTCCACAAACTTAGAAAATTTTTGTTTTTGATGCCAAAGGTCATTGAGTGCAGAATGAGCCATGGAGATTTTGGACAGATTTGCAATCGATCCCCAGACTGTGCTAATGGTATCAGAATTTTCAGATCACAGTCTTTTGCCATTTGGGAACTATTTTCTCATAACTCCTTACTTTGGTCATATCTCGATCCATTTTCACTACTTTCTCCATGTTGGCTCCAGTGCCCAGTCGGAAAGGACGCCCCTCCGAGCTACTGCAAAGAGGAGAATTCAAATTACATAAAAGTGCAACTGAATATTTAACTTCATTGTCACCTCACCTGATTCAGCTTGTAACACTTTTTAGTACAGCCATGCAAAATCATGGAAGCCATACAATATAATGCCTTCACTAGGAAATGAAAAATCCTGACCCAAGTCTAACTTTGGATTGAATATCAGAAATATTTTTCATACACCAAACCCAATGTAGTCAATAATTACCAAGAGCTCCTTGTTAGCTATAAATTAAATTTGAATGTGAACCCCTTAAACAAAGAAACTCAATTTATTACCTCTAAGCTAATTGATCAATCCTAAGGCTGTTCTGGAGCGTGCCAAATGGTCACAAAGCTAGACAAGATGAGGGGAAGCAGAGTTGCTATTATTGTTTCATGGTGGAAAGTATGCAAGTGTGGACATTGGTCATAGAACTGATAGATCCAAAATTGAATTAGTGATAGGAAATGAAGAATCCAAAATTGACTTAGTGGTGATACACACAGGATGGTGGTAGAATGCTGTTTGTGGGATTGGAGTGCCCAGTGGAATACCACAAAGGTCAGTGCTGGTTCCCATTGTTCTGATGATATTTATAAAAAATATAGATGAGAATTAGGGGTGCAGGGGGACTGTCCTAACTTAGTTTACAGATGACATGAAGATTGGCACGAAGAGGGAAGAAGGTGGTCTTCAGTAACTGGAAGATATAGAGGGGTTGGGCAATTAGGCATATCAGTGGCAAATAGAATTTTATGCTGAAAAGTGAGATGATGTACTTTCAAAGAAGTAACTAGGCAAGGGAGCACTCAAATGAATAGCAGGAAGTTTGGAAGTTCAGAACAGAGGGGTCTTGGGTGCTTTTTCGAAGATTCCTGAAGGCAACAAGACAGACTAATAGGTTTATTAAGTTGGCTTACAGGACACTTGCCTTTCCTCAATGATATGCCTATTATTTGCATAGATTATTAGAGCAAGGAAGTTATGTTGGAGCTGCACAAAACTTTGATTAGGCCACAGTTGTAGCACTGTGTGCAGTTTTGGTCGTCACACTATGGGGAAGATGTGATGTCACTGGAGGAGGTGTAACAGAGATTCATCAGGATGTTGCCTGGTTTGGAGCATTTTAGCCATGAAGACAAGCTGGATAGGCTCAGGTTGTTTTATCTAGAGCAGATAAGGCTGAGGGGATCCTGAATGAGGTGTACAAGATTATTAGCAGAATGAACAGGATGGATAGCAAACAGCTGTTTCCCTTTGTTCAAGGATCATTAATGAGGGGCATAACTTTAAGGTAAAGGGCAGGAGGTTTGAAAAGATTGAGGAATTCTTTTTTCATCCAAATGGTGGTGGGAACTTCTATTACACTGCCAGGCAATGTAATAGAGTCAGGAAATCTCCACCTTTAAAAAGAATATGGATAAACCCCTGAAATGTCATAATATTTAAGGTGATGAGCTAAGTTGGATTAGTCTATACAGACCGATGCAAACTCAATGTGTGATGGGCCTCTTCTGTGCTGTATGACTCTATGCCATAATTGGCATTCACGATTTGACGACCTTGCCTGTAAAGGCTTACATGAAATCTAGAGATATGAAACTTATATTACTTCCCAATTACTTGCTGTAACTGCACACTTTTGCAATTCATGTACTAAGACACACAGACCCTTCTGTAGCCCAGAGCTCTGCAATTTGTCAGCATTAAGAAGCTTATTTACACTCTTCCTGTGAAAATAAGCATTTTCACATTTACCCACATTAATTATCATTTGCCAGACCCTGACCCATTCACCAAATCTGTCTACACTGCTGTCTTCTTCACAACTTTCTTTCGCATCTATACTTTGTCATCAGCTACTTTAGCAAACATACCTTCAGTCCATTCATCCAAGTCATTTATATAAATTGTGAAAAATTAAGGCCGCAGCAGAACTCCCTATGGCACATCAACTGTTTCAGCCTGCCAACCAGAAAATGATCCATTTATGCCTACTGTTTACTGTTGGCTAGCCAATTGTCTATCCATGTCAGTAGGTTACCCCAGACCATGAGCTATTATCTCTCAATAATATTTGATGTGTCACTTTATCAAATCTCTTCTGGAAATCTAAGTACAGTACACATCCATCAGTTCCCACGTACCCCAGGCACATGTTAAAGAAATGCAATTAATTGGCTTCATTGCCAATAATGAAGCCATAAATTGTCTTTTCACAAAAACAAGTCAAACTGTCTGATTACCTTGAACTTTAAGTGCTCTGCAATAACAACCTTAATAATAATTTTCCACATCGTCGCTATGACGGATGTTGAGCTAATTGGCCTGTAGTTTCCTGCAGTTGGTCTTCCTCCTTTTATTGAATATAATTCCTTTATTCCAATCTTCCAGTCCAAATGACCCTTACCAGAACTAGGAAATTTTGGAAAATCAAATCCAATACATTAACAATCTCATTGGCTACTTGATTTAAGGTCTTAGGATGAAGTCGATTAGGACCTGGGGGCTTGTCAGCCTATAGCATCTGAATGCGATGCTGGAGAAAAGCAAGTATTGAAGTACCATAAAACTGCACCTTCAAGTGAAAAGTAAACAGATGGCAGAAAAGAACTGTACTGCTACACCTACCTGAGTAATGGCTGAAGGACTTCATGGGATGACTGATCCTCACGTTTATGAATCAAGATCGACAGTTTACCATCTACTGCCTCGCTTTCCTCTCCACCATCTTTCTCTGATTTTATTGAGTTCTTTGGGCTGGATTTTGAAAAGGAAGAACCAGCTTCTGACGTGCTGGGAGACAGCACAGTTTGACACCCTAAAAATGGAATGTTAAATGTTCAACTTCTCAAACAAACAGCCTCACCAATATTACTGTTAGAATGTCAGATTTCCTGCACACTTGACTGAAGCCATGCAAACACTTGGGGCAGAATTCAATTTTGACAATTTCTCAATTTACATTTCACCAATAGTAATTCAGTATGAAATTTAATAATTACTGCAATAAATAAACTGGTATATGCTGTTAGTGGATCTCAGCTGGAGCAACAAGCTGTTATACCAGATCTCAGCACATCTGGGAAAGAAAACACCATGTCTGCATTTGATCAACACTTCTGTCGCAAAGACTGCATGTGTGAATTGAGCTCAAGAAGGATATGGTTCAGATATTAAGAAACTTTTGAGAATCGTCTAACATTAAACATTTAGGATCACAAAGAAATAGTCACTACTTTGAGTACTGGAGGAACAGATGCCAAAAAAACTCTATACCAAGGTGACAATGTCTTCAGGAGAGGAAAGACTTAAAGGGAAGCACATGAAAAGGAACAATATTTAGATCTTTGATTTCAGTTAAACAGCATCAGTTGAATTCCCAATGGTTTCCGAATATATTTGTGCAACCATAAGACTAAAACCAAAAGCTAATTTTGAAAAAAATACTAATCACTTCTGTGTCAGTTGTGGGAATAACAATACCACACTAGCACTGCTTACTATAACTCCTTTTATGATATAAAGGAGCCCTACTGTTTCAGAATCTCTCTTTCTCAGCTGACACTGCAGAAATCCCCTGGAGCTCAGCATCTGACCTTGAAGTGCTACCCCAGAGCCAGAAATCTACAGTTGCCTGAAAACACTTGTATTTTTATGATGAGACATGTACAATACTCCACATTGCCTACAAACCAAAAACACACCAGAACCAGTGGCTCTCTGAATGATTTCTTACCTTAAAGGAATTGGAGTTTGCAACATCTTATAACTAAAGAAATGTGTCTAATGGGAAAAGATCAACGACTGAAACTGATAAGTGAAAAGACCATTTCTTATTCCAGGGCAAGACCATAAAGGTAAGTTTAAACAGGGAAAAGACAGATTTTTAATATTATGGGCAAAGAATTATTTTTCTGTTTTAGCAGTTAGCACTGCTGCCTCACAGTGCCAGGAGCCCAGTTTCAATTCCGCCTTCGGGCAACTGTCTGCATGGAGTTTGCACATTCTCCCAGTGTCTGCTTGGATATCCTCCGTGTGCTCCAGCTTCCTCCCAAAAAATGTGCAGATTAGGTGAATAAGCCATGCGAAATTTCCTATAGTGTTCAGGGATGTGTATGCTAGATGCATTAGTCAGGGGAAATATACAGTTATAGGGTAGGGGAATGGGTCTGGGTGGTATACTCTTCAGAGGGTTGGTGTGGACTTCTTGGGCTAAATGACCTGTTTCCACGCTATAGGGATTCTATGATTCTACGATACCATGCTTTCAGTGTCAATTAACTTACCTGGTACAACATAATCAGCAAGTTTAGCTAATAGAAGTGATGCAATATTTGAAGCAGGATCAGCAGGATCATCTTGTTCATTGTCCAGGGGAGGTACAGAATAGCTCCATGGGGGCAATTCCACATTCCCACAGTCTTCCACACTCATGAGAGGCAAGGCAGCACGGCAAAGTTGAAGGATGATGAGTACCAGCTTGGGGGATGGTCGCTGGTCTAACAACAATGAAAGGAGCTTTGACACACAGGCAGGTTGGCTAAGGATTGCTTTACCAATTTGACTTCTGATAAGATCAGAAATAAAGTGTAGAGAAAAGCAGAGTTAAATTTTCTTCATTAGTTTCCAAAATTCATATATGCAAAATATATTCTAGGCAATACAATTGCTGCTTGGAAAAATCAGGCTTGCAAAAATGTTTGATCTATTCAGTTTTCATTCTTAAACACCTATGTTTAAAATTGTTGAATAGCATAACAGAGTACACATGCAACACTAAATTTATTTTAACACTAAAATTCAATGACGTTGAATTTATGCACCAAGTATGCTAGTTACACATTACTTGCGCTAAAATATTATGGATATTTATTTGAAATTCTGCATATCTCTAGTGTGCTATGCAATGAAACAAATGCAAATATCTGAACTTAACTCATTCAAAACCTATTCAAATAATGAATTGAAAGCACTCCTTCAAAGATGCAGTCTAGTTGTGGGTGATCACTGTTCACAATAATTAATTTTAAAAAAGACATGGAATGGCATAAAGAACCCAAATGTCTTCAACTACTTATTTAATTGTTTACAGATTGCATACAGCAAAAAGATTGTTCAGATAATATTAGTGTGACAGCAAAACAGGTTCGTCAGCATAGTCCTTTTAAAATATCGGAATCTTGTAAGAACTTTTCAGTTCACACTTTACCGAAGTACATGATGGTTGTAAATTGGTGAATCTCAGATGTATGGCAAAATTTTAAATGGTACCTGCACTTTTAAAGAACTAGTTGTTGCTCTCCCTACCTGGAAAGGTCATTGAGGAGGCTGAGAACATCCTGCAGTGCGTCATTCCCTGCTGCTTGATTCCCACAGCACTCAGTAGCACGGGCTAGATGGTTGGTCAACAGGCTTGACACTTGACGAGCTAAGCCAGAATGGACTGCATTTGTTGATACACCTAAATGTGATAGGTTTTTATTTGGTGGAAGGGGATGGAAAGGGAAAGTAGTCAATCAAGAGAGGGACAGCGAGAGAGCGTGATTAAATACACACTAAAGGAGGAAGATAGAATTCTATCAAAGCATAGCACCATATGCCAAACTTAAAAAAAAGTTAAAGACCCAAAAGACTCCACTTTTAATCTGGGATAGGAGGAGTCCCAATTTAAAAAGAAAATCCACATATTAGCATTTTTAAGGAAGTTATAATAAAAAAATTTGATATCAAAGTTAGTTATCTTTAAAAGTTTGGCTTGCAATGTATTTGGTAGTTATATCTTTACTTGCGTATCTTTTATATTTAACGATAGAAAACGTCTTTCACATGATTGGTTGACATCTCAGAAGAAGGTTGTCATCTACAAGTAGTCACTTGTATTATTTTCCTACTCCATGAAAATAACTCTTAGTTAACCAACCAACCAGATGGGGCACATTGAGTATTCTAATGTCTGACCATGCAGCAGAAGTTTGAACAATTTTCATTAGGTACACACTGTCTAGTTGCCCAACATGAGACCAATAAACTGATCCTCTAACCATTGAAAATATTGGAAATTACAAAATCTTCACCTTCAACAGAGGGAAAAAGTAAACTACCCTAAGATCGTGGTCTGCAAATGTTTTATTTTGTCAGCGGGGAAGCTGTCAAAATTAAAAAGTGTTAGCAGGTCTATCAGAAAGATCACAGTCTTTTATCGTCAGTGTACTCTTCTCATTTAATTGCATACAATCTTTTCACAAAATTAGTGGAAATTGGCAGGTTTTGTATTAACTGATTTTAACTAAGAGCCAGAGTCTATTGTGCAAGGCATGAACCAAAATAAAGACAAAGTCAAACATGAAATAATGAATAACGCTAACCTGAGTTTTAATACTTTGAAGGAAGAAAAAAATATATGGTTGTAGCAGGGAGACATGATTTTATTTACATATAACACTCACCTTCTTCCTTCTCCCACTCCACACAGCGATTAGCCAGTACTTGGAAGGCAGCCCAGGCCATCGTAGCTACCTTCTGTTTTCTTGTCTGTTTCTCACTGGAGCTACTTTCTCGCTGGCTTGTTAGACTGCAAAGTCTATCCATGAGCTGCACCAAACCACTACGCACCAGGCATTTCTCCTCACTTCTAAACACGGGAGGGGTAGGGAGAGAAAAAATACTAGATAAGCGAGAACAATACTATTTGAAGAAAGGCCGCAAAAAACACAATTTCCTAAAGACTATAATTAATTGTTTCTATTAAATAAAGTTGCTTAACCCGCTAATGATGAAACCAGGTGCATATTATTGTTAGATTCTAAATTGAAGTCAGTCAAGCAAATTGATTTTCATGGTTTTATTAGATTCATACACATTTGTCATGGCGAGCAGAACTCGATCAGTGCACTTTTGCCATTTTTCACAAAGACACTTGAATCACTTACATCCCCAATCAGAAGAATAGCCCACTGCGAAGACCACAAAAGCAACTATTCAATATGATATTGTCTGCATTGTCTGGAAATTATTTAAATATGTGGATTACGACAATGGATGATTTAACTTCCAATTCATTAAACAATAGTTCCTTACCTTGTGTATGGAATAGTGCAAAGAAGGCCAATGCTGTTGGCGCAGGCAATTGGATATCGTGCACAAAGTGAAACAACTGATGTCATGGTCTCGCCAAATGCCTCCTGAACCTGCTCCACCATTCCGCCACATGTCAGCTCTTCAATCCTTAGAGAACAGCAATACACATTTACTAATGAGAAAAGTCAGACAGTCGTGAGCTGTTATACAGTTGGATAAAATCAGAAATCCAAATTAATTATATTCAGTTAAATAAACATCCTTAATTTAATTGGACCCAAATTTGAGTTAATCTATTCTGTAAATTTAACAATATTTGTTTTTATCTCTGTGCATTCAATATCAAACTTGTTGGTGTCGAGGACAGGATCTCTGGCATAAAGTGCTTTTCTTAAATAATCAGGACATTGCTAGACTAGCAGGAATCAGATTGATGGGATTGAATAAAACAAAGTAAGTTGAATAACAAAGGCGAAAATAATTTAAACATGTCAAAGCTTTGTCATCTTGGGACTCATTAGGACAATTTGCAAGAATTACCAAGTAAGGAAAAATATGTATACTGTATGAGGGGATCAACTGGCTGGCAAATGGATTTATTGATAGAATATTTGGAATGGAGAATGCACCAGTTAGATGATGACTAACAGTTAACTGCTAAACCATATTTCAGTTTTAATCCACAGGTGTAAAAAGCAATTGTCTTGTACATCTTAAATGAATTTGATACTGTACTCAGGTTAATCACTGAAATTGAGCAGCAAAATGGGCGGAAAGGTCCGTTTCCACACTGTAGGGAATCTAATCTAATCTTTCCTTGACGTCCTGGTTCAGAAATCAGTCAGACTCTGACTAAATGACATGATTCTACCTTCAATGGTCAATGTGTGTGTTGGGATTTCTATAATTCCATGTGCTACAAGTTGGGCCTTAACAGCAACTACATAAATAGAAACCAAACTATTTGTTCATCTTACATACTTCATACTGAAATAAGGTGCCTCAAAGCCATCCAACTACTCTGATAAGACCATTTCTCACAACACATCAACCAAACTCCTGAATAAGCCCTTTGGTGCTGGAAAGTACCCAGCCAACCACAGATTTAAGACATCTCAAACAACAGGTGAGTCTAGGTAACAAGGTGATCTCAGCCAGGATGGGAACTGAACCTATCCTGATGGCGTCACTCTGCATTGCAAACCAGCCATCTAGCCAACTGAGCCAACACTCTCCTCTCACACAAGTTTTGTTTTCCCTTTATTTGGTAATGTAGGACATACTGATGAATGCAAGATGAAACGTTTTTCTTAAAAACGTGCATTTTTTCAGCAAAATTCAAGCTCTGTATTACCAAGATATTTTACATTTTAATATGGATATTGGACAAAAACAATGTTTTCTTTCCTACCAAAAAGAAACTACACTCTAACCTTTCTAATACTCCATCACATTCGAAGACTTCAGACATGGTCGAATTAGTAGGAAGGAACATCAAATGGATCCAATACATCAAAGTGGACTAGGGAATAGAGACGTCCAACTCACTCTGTTGGAAAGGTCTCTCCTCCTGCACAATTACGGAGCAGCAACACTAGCAGCTATTAGGCTTTTTCCCCCCATGTCTAAATTTGTGGTGGCATGGTGAATGGCTGTGCAAGAAAATGCAGTGAGAGGGGGACAAAACATGCAAATAATTAATAATACATAAATATGACAATAAGGGAAGCAATCTCAATCCAGTTCCAAAAGTTACAATTCAGCATTCACAACTACTCAAAACGAAAAAAATATATATTGTGTTGGAACCAGGTCTAGGGGATTGAAGAGTGAGGCTGAGGTGCATAACTGGAGTAGAACAAGGATATTCCTCATTCACCCAAAGTAACGCCCCTCACATTATTGAGCATGCAACTACTTTTTAAAAACAAGTGAGTTGCTCAGTACTCAGAATTTGTAACATTAGAAGAGTAAACAAAGTCTACTTGCTGCCACATCCCAAAAAGATAACTTTATCCAAGAGTTTCCTTTTAAAGAATAACCTTTCTTCCCCAACTGCTTCCCTCCCCACACCCCCTCCCCTCCCCCATCCCCCTACACCCCTCCCCCCCTCCACCCACCGCAACAATTCTATTAGGCAGCATCTCACCTTGGCCCACCTTGAAGAACTGTGGTTACAGGTCCAACCAAATGAGTAACACCACCAACTCGGACTGCTGCTGTCAACAGCTCACGCATGTGTACCAGGGCTTGTTTTCTCGTATTACCACGCCTCCACCGAGTCTGGGCAGCTAAAAGGAAACTGCTGCTTGACACCTTAAGTTAAATAAGATCATAATTTTCAAATGTTGTTTATGTAATTCTCAATGGCAGCCTTTCCATTTTAATTTAGTAGGTAATGAGAAAAGTTTGCCACATTACTTCAGTAATTATTGTCAAATGCTGCCAATTATAGATCAACAGAAACATAGCAATATGTACAATTAACGTTAAGTATTCATGCCTCATGGACAGAAATGATAAATTAGTCCAAGTGCATTTAAGTCAGTGAGATGATGTGTATAATTACAGACATGGTGAAACAAATGTCATAAGTTAGAGAAGTTCAATTCAAGGAATAAAAAAATAGAATTGCACATCTTCTATGTAATCAGTTGGTCCTGCAAATTATTTCAAATTTTATTTACTGACAAAATACATGCCATCAGAATATTATGTACTTTTTTTTCAAGACAAAAATTGATCGCCTCAAATTTTTTCCAATACTTTTGGAAATAAAGCTTAGTTGCAAAAAAAAATTTAAACACTTACAGCCTGGTCAGGATTTGTCCCAATGAAAGCAAAGAGCTGTCCAAGCAGCACACTATACGTTGGCTTGTCCCGACTATCTTCAATAGTCAGAGACTGAAGCAGAGTGAAGGAACTACTCCGATGACTATTCCCATGGCGTCTCCTTCAAACAAGACATAAAAATTCCATGACATCTGCAATATTGAAATTACTTGGCTAAAAATGATAAATACTTAAAGCATAACAAAACTTAATGGCTGAGAGCGCTCCCTAATAATAGCACCTTCACTAAAAATATGTAACTGTCCAACATATAACCTTGCCCAAATTTAGACCTTGTAAAGACCAACTTTCTCCACATGAATCCAAAAGGATCTGTTTAAAGCACTTAATGGGAATGAAGACAAGCCTCTGGAGACGAGTACAAAGTATTTTTTGTAGCATGTGGCATCCCATTTATTTTTAAAATGTGTTCTTATAGTTTTTTTTCAAATTCTCACTTTCTCTAGCTTGATTATTTCCTACCAATACTTCCAATCTTGCGGTTTGACCACCTGGAAGAAAAGAACAGCAGGCACACAACTATCTCGAAGTCACAAAACATAATAATTTGGAAACACATTGAAATTCCCCATGGCTACTGGTTAGCAACCTTGGAATTCCCTACCTAACCAAAAAGTGGGTGTACCAAGACTATGCAGATTATAGTGGTTCCAGAGAGACAGTTCATGACTAGCTTCTCAACAGCAACAAAAACATCATGAATAAAGAACATGTCACATAATGAGTGGTCAATTCACACCCAGATACATCTGGCAGCCTTACAACCCTATGAAAATACTGTTGACCTATCCAGATCGTAGTGAATGGAAAAATGAAAGTATGTTCTTTTTACACACAAAAAAGAGGGGAAACACTCTGTCCTAAAGAAGCTCCTTCCCCCATAGGATTTCAGGCTTGATGCCTGTTCAAGCTGAAATTTGGAAAGTCAGTACAATCCTTCAAACGCTAATCCGACTTTGTCACTTGTGCAGAAGTGTTAAAAATAAAGCCCATTTTGGTGGCTAGTGCAACATGAGAATTGTCAAGGAATACAAATGGAGAATGGGAGTACAGTGAGTAACTGATCAGTAAAGGTTGCTGCAAACTACAGAAAAATAAACAGAAGCAGTTCTGCTAGGTCCAAAGATTTGAAACATGTTAAATCACAGTTTCAGTCTGCAGACAACAAATCAGAGATATGTTATAACAGTGTACACTATCTAAAAGATGCATTGCGGTAACTTGTCTAAACTATTTGACATCACCTTCCAAAGCTCTAATTTCTACTAGAAGAACGGTAGTATTGTATGGAAACACTACCTGCAAGATTCCTCCAAATCTCGCTCAGTCCAATATACTGTCATACCTTCATGAAAACTCATGCAATTTCTCAAGAAAATACACTATATGGACCACAGCAGTTCGAGGCAGCAACTCATCTCATATTCTCAAGAATGAGATTTAAATGCTTGTCTTATCAGCAAATTGCAAATTCCATCAACAAACAAGACAGATAAGCATTCTGTGATTAATATTCTGTGATAACACTGTAAGCATTCTGTGATTAATATTCTGTGATAACACTGCAATGTTATTTCCAAGACAGGACATGTTTACAATAGAAACTTCCTGGAAATACCAAATTAACTTAGCCTTTTACCTTTGACTGGCTCGTGTGAATTCTAAATCCTCATTTGCAATCATTTCTAGGTCAGAGGGTGCAGACATGCTACGCAGGAACACAGGTTGGCGAACAGTGTGGGAAATCACCTTGGTTTCAGAAGATGATTTACAAGCTGGTAAAATAAGCAGGGAAGATCAGAAAGACAAACGCACACTGAATATTTCACAAATTATGTAAATTTGAGATTTCTGTGGCTGCACATGGTTGAGATAAAAGTCTTATCTATACTATTATTAAGGTTCCTTTAAATTGCGCAGCTACCCCTACTTCTTGTCAGACTATCAAAATGTGAACAGTAGTCAAGAGTACTCTTTAGCAGCTATTGGAAAGTTATCCTATTTGAGTATTTCCTTTTTCACAACATGAAAATATTTCATCACATTTATTGGCAACATTTGGCATCTAACACATTTCCATTTTATCAAATTTAAGTTAAAGTTATTAAAAATAAAACACATGAAATGCTTGCTGAAACAGCAAAGTTATTTATTTCACAAGGGACTAGACATCCCCCCAAGTTACATGAATTGTTTGTCATATTCTTCACATGTAAGATGTTTCGAGCTCAAACCACTTAGTATACTCTCAACCATCGAACAGGAACATGCAAAAAAACTGAATTGACATTACACTGATGACAACTGTTAGCTGTATGGCTGGATTGCAACACAGAATAATGTAACAGCTTTGGTTTAAATCCCCATACTGCTGAGGATATCACAAAGACTCACACCTTCTCAACCTCGCCCCTTGCTGGAGGCGTGGTGAGCTTCACATTGAACTCACCGTCAGTCATCTCTCTTTTATGAGACAGGAGCCTATGGTCCTCTAGGAATATGACAACATTCACTTTTCACTTCACAAATAGATTAGATTAGATTAGATTAGATTAGATTACTTACAGTGTGGAAACAGGCCCTTAGGCCCAACAAGTCCACACCGCCCCGCCGAAGCGCAACCCACCCATACCCCTACATTTACCCCTTACCTAACACTAAGGGCAATTTGGCATGGCCAATTCACCTGACCTGCACATCTTTGGACTGTGGGAGGAAACCCACGCAGACACGGGGAGAACATGCAAACTCCACACAGTCAGTCGCCTGAGTCGGGAATTGAACCTGTGTCTCTGGCGCTGTGAGGCAGCAGTGCTAACCACTGTGCCACCGTGCCGCCCAAGATGAATTGGAAGAGCAGGACACTCACCCCTTCAGCCTGCTGCATCATTCAATAAGGTGATCTAGTTACTCCACATTTCCACCTATTGCCAATGACCTTTCAATTCCATTCTTATCAAGAATCTACCTTTCTCTGCCGTAAAAATATTCAAGAGCTTGGTTCCTTAACCTTTTAAGAAAGAGTTTAAAAGATTTTCAAATGTCAAAATAATTGCTTCATTATTGCCTTGAATGGATGATCCCTTTATTTTTAAACAGTAATTCTTAGTTCTCGATTCTCCCAAAAAAGAAACATCCCTTTCATTCCACCCTGACAAGACACTCAAGATCTTTTAATCAAAGCTGTTTACTCATGTAAGCTCCAGTGAATACAAGCCTAGCCTGTTCAAGCGTTCTTCATAAGACAATCTGCTCATTCCAGATATCATGCTTTACCTTCTCTGATATGTTTCCGATGCATTTAAATTCTTCCTTAAATAAACAGATCATACTGTATACATCATTCGGGTTGTAATCTCACCATAACTTAAAATTAAACTCCCTACCTTTATATTTAATAACTCTCACAATAAAAAATAACATTTTACTGTTAAGTTTTCTGAATAACCTGGTGCATCTGCACACTGATCTTTTGGCATCTAGGCACTAGGATAGCCAGAATCCTCTGCAGAATAGAACTTTGCAATCTGATTTGAAAAGATAGTCGTGAATAGAAGTGCACAAAAGGTGCCTATAAGCTTGCCCCTGAAGCTTATAAGTTAAAAATTAGTACTACAAGAAAAAAACACAATCAGGTAACACTAGAATTTACAAGGAAACCAATGTGTGGAGTCAGTGAATCCGATCACTGAAGGTAATAAAAAAAATTAAGAATGGGAGGGAAATCATGGTTGAGGAAGAATACCAAAATAGTAATCCAGTAACCCTCAAGATGTATTTCAATAAGCATCAGGTATCAAAGAACAGAGAAGTGGCAGTTCAGGCAGAAACTCATGAGATCTTTCACAAGCAATCACATGTGGGGATAGAAATTCTGGGCATGGACAAGATATTAATTTTAGGGAACAAACAGAAGGATACTAAAAAAAAAAAGAAGAAAGGCTGAACCTAAAAGTAATATAAAGATAATAATATGCTTCCATTGCAAAAAGACTGGACATGCTAAATCTCAATGCTGGAAGTTAAATTGGAGGCCAATTACAATAATAGGAACATCCAAGGAATCTTCAGAAAAGCGTGCATCAGGAAACAAAATGAATAGCAAAACTGTAGCAGTTACATAGGTTACAGCATGTCCCCATAGAATCTTTTAGGGAGAGCGTGATCAAGAGACCATGGGCCCAAAATTGAACATTTTAAATTTGCCCAAATGGTCAAACTAAATAAAAAGTCAGCTACTGGCTACAGAGAATAGTATGGACAATGGTCAAATAAGTCACAAAGGCTTGGAAAAGTATCAGACTTTCTGGCACCTGGAATTCCAGCCACTGCCTCAGGAGGTGCACTCTACACCACCCTGACATAGCAACTGGGAAGGGTGTTGGCTTGACCCCAGTTGAATGCTTTGAACCCCACTCATGACCCCATTGGCCAAAAACCACAGATCATTCAGAAAGGTTCGGGGCGAGGGGAAATAAAAACACACACCTGGAAGTCAGTGGGGATTCACAGTAAGACTGATGGCAGAAGATTACGCAGCAATCCAAAATGATCCATGAGAAATTCCTGACCTTCATAAAAAAGAGCTACCCCTATGCCAGAGAGAAAAAAGTGAGGACTGCAGATGCTGGAGATCAGAGTCAAGAGTGTGGTGCTGGAAAAGCACAGCAGGTTAGGCAGCATCTGTGGTGCAAGAGTGTCGATTTTCGGGCATAAGCCCTTCATCAGGAAGGGCTTATGCCCGAAATATCGATTCTCCTGCTCCTCAGATGCTGCCTGACCTGCTGTGCTTTTCCAGCACCACACTCTTGACTATCCCAGAGAGGAAGGAGATCCCAACAGCCCAGATCAAACATGTGGATTGTTGTGGGAAATATCCTTTTTCAGAGTAGAGAGTAAATATTATGGGAATTTGGGAAATGTTTACATGGTATTGATAATAAATATTTTGTTAATAAACTCAAGGTTGAAGTGTCCAAAGCATGAACAATATGGAAACGATGGCTGAGGACTGCCAAGAAATGTTCTTCACTGATTATTGCAAAAAAGAATTAAGACTTATGGAGATTCTGAATTTTTGATTACAAATGAAGAGGTATTTCCTTATTTTTCTCAGGAACCAAGTAAACTAACAAAGATACCAACTTACATTGGAGCAGTCAGTTCCTAACGTTCGCTGATGATATCAATTAACTTCCAGAGAGATTAAATGAAGGAAAAATATTAATTTGAGGCTTACACAGGGGTCACAAACCAGTACCAATATCAGAATCAGATAAAAGAGTAACTTAGCAAGTGGAGAAGTTGTAGCTGGAGTTCTGAAATAAATCCTGATAGAATATATTGATTTCATCGTGGAGAGTAACCTTGCTGATTCAAAGTTATTGGCCTCACCAAGGGTGTTGGGAAAAAAAACAGATGCCCAGGAGGAAAACCCTGGGGCATTTCCTGACCATAATTTGCCTAGATCATGAGTTCACAGAATTAGACAGAAAAACTAAAAGTCTACAGTAAAATGAGACAACATGGAAAATCAGTTATCTGACAAAAGGTTTTGAATACTTAAGTAAAAAAGACAAAGGTGAAGAAAATGAGGCTGACATGCTCAGCCCATCTTTAATAAAAATGCAATAGATGGATCTTGAGTTAAGGAGCTGTATCAAATAGCTTACACAGAAATTGAATCAGAGCCAATGCCCAAACACTATTATTTAAAAAACAAAGTGCTAATAAAGAAATAGAGAGCACCTAAAATATCAGCAAAGAGGAATGGCAGTCCATTGGGTGGTAGTACTAACACAGCTTTGTGATAATATTCTACAGGTCATCCATGAAATTCCAAGGAAAACACAGGATAATATAGTAAATATTTTTATTGGTTAAGACCACATGAAGATCATGTGGGGGTCAAATTTTGCCAGATATATCAGGTACAGCAGAAAGCCAAACCATTGATTAAACCTACACACAATTTTGTTTCTACCTTTCTAATAACTTTTTTAGCAAGTCTAAATGGGTCATGTAGGACCCCAACATGAAACCAGGATTTGCAATCAGTGTCCTTTAACATCATGGATTTTTCAAGCAGGTTTAGTGAAACAGAAAATTAACGCATAAATAGTGTGAAAGTGAACTTATCTTTTAAAACAAAATATGCATTACCAAGAAATAAAGTTTGAACTCTGATCTTAGTGTATTTCACAAATACACAAAATCTAACAAAAAGTTTGGGAATAAAACAATTCATGCCCTTCCTCTTATCATCCACAACCACAGGAAGCATTGGAAAGATAGTATTAGAGTTGAGAGTGTGGTGCTGGAAAAGCACAGCAGGTCAGGCAGCATCCGAGGAGGAGAATCGACATTTTGGGCATAAGCCCTTCATCAGGAATGAGGATTGTGGGATGGGGCGGAGATAAATGGGAGGAGGAGCGCAGACCATTTGATAACAACGCGTCATGTGTAGAGGTTGGGCTAAGGACATGGGAGAAGGTGCCTCAAGCCCTAAAATTCTTGAGCTTGATATTGAGTTGAGAAGGCTGTAGCATTCCCAAATGAAAAATGAGTTTTTGACCTTCTAGCCTGTACTGAACTACGCAAGAAACAAGGAAAAAGAGAAGATAAAAGGACTGCTGCCCAGCAACAGGGTCTCCTATTACGTAGAAACTATGATAACAACAGGCTTAGCAATCTTCAAAGCAATTTGGGTTGAAATATCAGCACGAGAAAGCTCCAGAAATGTGAAAGAGGAGTTTAAGGATTCTATGCTTAGAAATAAGTGAGCTGTGCACACACAGATTAAGGGTCTCATGAAGAGATATTAACTAAAGATGAAAACATTGAGTGAATGCAGAATATAGCTGAGTCAACTGAACAAGGATCTTTTAACATGCAAACAGCCTAATGCTGTCATAGTGTAATAGTTGTTCCATTTGCTGAGCCCATAAGGTGGCCCAAAAAGGGCCTCTTGTGACACAGTGGTAACATCCCTACCCCTGGACTGGGAGGCCTGGATTCAGGTTCAACCTGCTCCACAGGTTGTAACAGCATTTCTGAAATGGATGATTAGCAAAATAGGTTAATTTTGTTTTATAAAATTAAAGACAGTGTTTAAATGTTCTTTTTAAAATGCAAGAAGCTCTTGTGGCACAATGATAGTGCTCCTATCTCTGAGCAATGGAGGTCTAGTTTCAATTCCCACCTGCTCCAGAGGTAATAACACCTCTGAACAGGCTGATTTAAAAAACAACCAAAATGCAAACAGTGTGACCATTCACGGAGATTCGAGTATCTGTCCATTTGCTGTTGAGGGTAGAAGTGCTGAATCTTTATACCTTTTATTTGCAACAAGACTGCATCAAATAATTTCTACATGTTAATAGTTTGTGCTTTCATTCCCTTTGTGCACAATAAACTTATTTGCTAAGAGTACATTGACAGACTTTTGGAAATATGTTCATCAAGTGACAACCACAGTAACCAAATTGCAAAAATGAAAATAAAAGTTTATCAAGCCATTCTGGAATCTGATTTATACAGCATTATCAACTGGAATCAATTTTTAGCATTAAATCCATCAGGACACCGGCAGTGCCAGCCTGCAGCTTCAACAATGTGCTCAGTACCACTTCCTTGGTAATTGTTATTTTCTTGAGTTCTTCCCTTTCTTCCATTTCCTGATTTACACCTATTTCTAGGAGGTTACTGTAGAGGATGCAAATGAGAACTGATGCAAACAAAAAAATCTGTTCAATTTATCTGCAATCTCCTTATTTTCCATTATTAATTCCCCAGGCTTACAATTGGACCAATTCTCACTTTTTAACTTTTCCATTTTTAAAACTATCTACAGAAACTGCCATTATCTGTTTTTATATTTCTAGCTCGCTTTCTTACTTGCTCTAATTTTGACTTCCTTGATAATCTTTTAGTCAATCTTTGTTCTGCCTTATATTCTGTTTAATTTCTGACATGCCATCCATCTTTGCACAATTATGTGCTTTATCTTTAATGCTTAACCACAGATAATGTATCCACTCCTTGGATGTTTGCCTTCATGTTGGAATGTATCTATTGTGTATTCTGAAATACTTCCTCAACTACGTCATTGCAACATGTAAAAACCATGTCCTTATATTTTCCTGTATTTTTGATTATGGACTGATACAGGAAAAGAACAGTTTTAAAAATCAAGGACTGTTGAAAGATTACTGCAATTTTTGAAAGTAATATTTTAAGCACTGCCAACACAGTTGCTTTTTCAGGGAATAGGGGAAGTTTAGTGAAGACTTGGCCGATAACATCCAGTTTATTGAGAACTGGTTTTAATCCACAGATCGATGTCAAAGGCCTTCTGCCTGCCAACAACAGTACGATTGGCTTTCTGGTAGCTAACCCAGTTTAGAGTGTGAACAGATGGAAGACGACAACAGATTTCCAAATATGCAAAGCTGACTTTTGCCTTTGTAGTTTAAAAAAAAATCTTAAGCCTAAAAAAAGGCCAATTTACTTTTTCCCTCAGCAGTTTCTCTCAGTTGTGGTTCATAAGTAGTAAGTCAGAGAGTTTCAATAAGTGTAAACCAGTCATCAGGTAAAAGGATCTGGAGAAGGAGCAGCACCTATAACAAGCCAAAAGGACCACCTTAGTGAACCCTGTGAACAGGGACCAGTGATGCCTTCCCAGTCTTTCCCTCTGTTCATCAAACACATTTTTCTTTTCTAGAGGGGATGTTTATGGGGTGGTGGGGGTCGAGAGTGTTTCAACTAGCAGATGTACATGCTGACAGTTCATAATTGTTTATCTGTAGCTAGAATCTATTTATTTAAGCAGAGAAACCTGCATTTGCTTCCAGTCAATCTGGCTATAAAAGACAGATAAATTGGGGAATTTCAGATACTTTCATAAAATCAGGAGTTGTAGGGCTTGGCTACTTCAATGGGGCACAACAATTTCTACTGACTTAATATTAATCTAATTTGTTAGCTAATTAATCTAACTCTGCTTTATTGCCAATACCTAGAGCCACTTTCATGACGAGATCATTAATCAACCTTATGCACACATTGCTATTGTAGCCTGCCCTCCCGTTGGCTCCTGAACATGTAGTTCTAAGACTCTCCTGAAAATATTCTTTGAAAATATCTAGGCTACATTTGCCCATCTGACTTATCCAGTATATACTTGGGTTAAAACCCTCATTATGTCTTGATTTATACTACATCCTACCTTGTGGTTATTGACAGGAGGCCAGAACACCACTCCCACAAGTAACTATTGTCTGTAGCATTCCTACCTAAACCACTTCTATACCTTGGTTTCTTCAACTTGGGACATGTACGAATGCCATTAATTAGGAGAACCACCCTCCACCTTTTCTTAGCTTCCTGTTCTTCCTAAATTTCCTGTACCCTACAATATTTAGATCCCAATCTATGTCATCATCTAGTCAGGTTTCTAACTTTTATTTGTGCTATGAAATTTTATTTATTTGCTCTGAAAACTATGTGCATTCAAATGCTGAACCATTAGTTTGGCCCTTTTACTATTTTTGTAGTTTCTACTTTATCCGTTGACTTATTCTTAAATTTGTATACACTATCCTTGCTATTCCTGTTTATTATTTCTCATATTATACCCTTCTTTCTTGTCATGTTTCTAATTTGTTATTTATTACAACCGTGCAAAATTGATCAATTGCCGCAACTATGGGCGGCACATGTCTCAGTGATTCGCACCGCTGCCTCACAGTGCTAGGGAACCTGGTTTGCTTCCACCCTCAGGCAAGCGCCTGAATGGAACTTGCACATTCTCCCCAAATCTGGGTCACAGTCCAAAGATGTGCAGGTTAGGTGGACTGCCTGCTGAATTGCCCACAGTGTTCACGGATGTGCAGGCTGGTTAATTAGCCATGAAATGCAGGGTTACAGAGACAGGATGGGTCTGGATGGGCTGCTGCTTGGAGGGTTAGTGTAGACTTGATGGGCCGAATGGTCTGCTTCTATACTGTAGGGATTCTTTGATACTTATTTTATCCACTTTACTAGTTATGTGGTTCTCTAGAACATGGGCCCAGTCATGGGTTCAGCTGTAGATAATCCCAATGGCATAGATCCTACAATTCCCAGCATAGGTGTCAGTGCCCCATTAACTGGAGCATACCTCTTCCTTACCAGTCTCAACATACAATTTTGAATTCTAAAGTTAAACGCAAATTAAATATTTGATGCTAAACACATTTGATTAGAACAGCAAAAGTCTTTTTGTCCTTTCGAACTTCGCTCATTTGCGTCAGGGCCAATACCTGGCGTGTCAGCTGGGGTTCCTGAAATGCTCCTAGTCAGACCAGCCTGTGCCGCTATGGTAACATGCAACAACAGCTCAGCTCGATTCATCAAACTTTTCACCAAAGTTTTTGTTTTTGCTAAAGAATGCGAAGATTTTGGCATCAAGGAGTTCACCTCTTGACCAAATTTCTCCCTGGTAATTAAAAAAAAGGAAAAATGGTGAAAAGATAGACAAGAATAAACAGCAAAATAAGTACATTCTACTTGAAATTCAGTATCCTGGGTATCAAAACACTGGTACAAAGAGAGTGAAATAAATTGCCTCCAGCATCACAACAGAACATTTATTTTTATTAAAGGTTGTAAAGGGGAGCAATATGTTTTTCAAAGCGAAGTTCTGCACCAAACTCTCCCCACTGTGGAGTTTATATATGACAATAAAAGTAGGAACACAGTTTGCAACAAGCTTGCATCCCTTTAATGCACAAACATCAGCATCAGCAAGGAACGTGCTCCAATTGTGACTAATAAAAGAAATTAAGGATTAAATAAGCAATAAATGATAAAGGATTAAGGAAGAAACCTATTAAATTGTCAAAACAAGTGGTAAACAAGAGGACTGGGAACATCTTAGAATTCAGCAAAAGACTACTAATAAAAATACTAAGAAAGGGTAGATGGAATGAGAGCAAACTAACAGAAAAAGACCAGTAAAACTTCAATGGGTCTGCAAAAAGAAAAAAAATCTAAACAAATGCGAGTACAACACAAGTGAAGTCAGGAAAAGTTATAATGGGAAATAAGGAAATGGCACAGAAACTAAACATTTGCCACAGAGACTTCCAATTAAGGGTCTCAAATTAATTCTGGGGATGGAGCAGTTATCTTGTAAGGAACAGTTAAATTGACTAAATCAACACTAGAAGAATGAGAGATGATCTCAGTCAACCCTAACAAAATTCTTGACAGGGTAGAAGCAGGATATTTCCACTGGCTGGGGAATGAGGTCTAGAACCAGAGGTCAGTCTCAGAATAACAGGTATATAATTTAGGACTGAGATGAGAAGGTATTTCTTTACTCAAAAAGGGTGTGAATCTTTGGAAATCTCAGCCCCAAAAGGGATATGGAAGCTCAATCATGGACCATGTTCAACACAGATTAAAAGATGTGTACATATTCAAAATGTCAAGGGATAAGGGAATAGTGCAAGAAAATAGTTTTGAAGTAGATGATCTCATTGAATGGAGGAGTAGGTTTGATGGGTTGAATGGTCTACTCTAACTTCTACTTATGTTTTTCCAACAATCACAGTTGACTTGTTACAGCAACAAATCAGCTGAATTACACACCCACTTGATTTTCACTTCGTAAGAGTCAGAGTCATACAGCATGGAAACAGACATGTTTATTTTAGTACTTTCGGCACTCACTTGTGAAGTGATTCAAGACGGGGGATGGGAAAATAAGGACAGACATCTACAAAAGTCTTAACTTCAGTCACTGTTTTGTGATTATTTTGTAAGACGTATCCGACTGAAAGCTGAACCAACACAAAAATACTAGAAAGACTACGCACATCAGAAGGAACCATAAACTTTCTATTTTGCGTTCAAGTGGAACTTTTCCTTTCTAGTTATCACATCTCACCTTTTGACAGTACCATGCTCTGGCAGCCATTCAGTACTTTGTACAAATAAACACTGTTCACATTAAGAGCCCACACAATGAGTGTTGCCAAAACATCCAACTGTGAAGTATAGCATACAGCCTATGTGCACCTGCAATTCACAAGCATGCACTTTCTAGCAGGTGGTACTGGGAATAAAATCAGGAATGGGACTCTACCTTATTTTTTCCTATACATTTCCAGAAGAATAGAACTGTTCAACTTACACTTTCTCTGTGGCCAGGATCGGCTAAACAAATAATCTATCAATTAAGTATCATACCCGTAGTTTATAAATGTCATCATACCTTAATAAAAGGACCATGTTTTCCAAGTCATTAGAGTCAAATGGCATCTCCTTCAGGGAGCACAGCAGTTCTAACTCCTTGATTTTACTCTGGAGAAAAATAACATTAGATTGAATTTTGGAATCAAAGCATCAGTTTTCAAACCAGTGTGATTTGTTTGATGGGTTAGAAATTAATTGCTTCCTAAGTTCAGGAATAAGAATATCCATTTATTAAAGTTTCACTGTTGCCTCATGCTGGACAGTTTACAGAACTGGAGTTAATATTTCAGGGGATTAGTTAAGGAGTGATGCATCTGTCACATAAGGTGGTGGACACAAGTTTCAGAGTATTCTTTAAAGAGCAAGAAACTCTTGATGTCTGGTCAACATTACTTTCTCAACCAACACTAGCAATCCTGGTAGAAAAGATGTGTTGCTATATTTTTGAAAAAGCAACAGTGATACTTCAAAAAGTAATTAGGACAGTTTTCAAGGAGAGAGGCACACCACACTGGACACACCACCAACTGCTTCAAACCTGCAAGTCCATTATCTGTATTTTGTGGACAATAACTTAAAAACAAGATATTCAATAAGGTTTGAAGATTCAACCTTTGTAATAGCTCATTAGACCAAAAACAATTTCTCAAATATCTCTCATCCAAACATTGCATAAATGTGCATGATCACTTGCACTTCACGCAAAGACATGGGATTGATTATTTACTACTTCTGAACTACAGATTGTTTTGTTGTTTCGCACATTCTGGGTATGTTGAAAAACTAATTTTGCAATGAGCTCCTGCATGGAGTCCTCTCAGTAACTGAGTTTCTGACTTGCAGATATTATGGAATATTAAGTAAACAGAAGGGCCTGGCCAAAAAAGGTCTCAGGATCAGATAGAGTTACTGCGGATTGGTGCACACTGTGTCCTTCAATTCCCCAAAAGGAAACTTGCAAATACAGTAAATCTGAAATCAAAACAAAAAAAGTGCTAGAAATACTCAGGACAGGCATTTGTGAAGTGAGGAACAAAGTAAAAGTTTCAGGTTGCTGACCTCTCATCAGAATCTGGCAACACTCCATTTCACACTTCATAAATGCTGCTCAATCTTTGCATTTACAGATTTTGTTCCATTTACCTCCCACTCACATCTGAAATGGAAAGCAAAAGCAACACGATACAATACTCAATTTTCAAAGGCACATTTGTGGTCAGTGTTGAAATCAGTTCCCCACATTTCCAATGAGACCTCAGAGGAGTATGACGTATCAGTGATTTTGTTTCTATGTTATTAGCAAAGATGACTTTAATCATTTTTACATTCAAATGCTAACCTCATTGAAGTGATAGTCATGAAAAAAAGGCAGATTGTTTTCTAGTTTCCCTTGCTGACAATCTTCCATTTCATTCTGCCACTTCTGTTCAAGCTCTGCTACACTCTAGGAGATGATAAAAACACAAAAAAAGCAAGCGTAAACATCATCTTAAAGAATAAACCAATCCAAGAAAACATCTAGATGTGCGCCTAATAACGTGAATGAGAGATTTTTTTTTTTACAAACTGTTTGAATAAAACTGCTGACTATTCAACTAAAACTAGGCACAAGTGAATCACTGAGAAAGTACTGCATACTTCTTTTACACATCGAAAAAAGTGTTGGAGAGATAATTGAAGCACTAACTTAAACATTCTCAGATTGCAGCAAACATCGGCTTGATAGGTAGCAACTTGATTATCTGATGGCAGGTTTTTGGGTAAAGAACAGTGAGAATGAATGGGAATGAGTGAAAAACATCATTTTTAGTTTAATTTTCAGTATAAATGAAAACTATTTTACAGTCAAATCTGGGATTTCAGGATAAATTACGTATCAATTCAGCAAATATTTACCAACTGTTAAATAGGATAAATGATATTTCAACTGAGCAAATATTTACCAACTGTTAAATATACTTCAGGTTGCATTATTAAAAATTTAAACTTTCAAAACAAACATGCATCTTATCTTAACACATTCATTATTAGAAGTGTTTACAAAAATGGCTTCAGGGAACTCTCCAAAACTCTTATTCACCAAATAGAAAACTTTTAAACGCTCCCACATATCCCCATTTCCACAAAGCAGCCATGCTAAGGTTCACTTCTACTTCCAAATTTACCTGAAGTTGCCTCTCCATAGCATTAAGTTTTTTGAACGTTTCTCCCATTATTTTACACAGTAGATCATACTCTTCCAGGTGCTCCTCTCGGTACTGGAAATTAATCAGAGACTGCAGTGCATCAATCAGATTCAAATGTTTGATCACACATGACACCACCATTTCTTCCATCACATCAGGCTGAATCACTTCCCTATAATCAAGAGATAAAACGTATCATTAGTGGCCAAATTTCACTTTAAGAATTGCATCACCAGAATAATTTCAAGTCTGATAACCTACTCCTGCAACATCCTATAATAACCTAGCAACTAACTGCTTTGGATTGCAATTGCCTTTGGCATTGCTTTCTGAGAATGAGAGCACACAAGTGAGGAAGAGAGAGTGAGCAAGGAAGAGAGAGAAAGAGAAAGAGAGGAAGAGTGAGCGAGCGAGGAAAAAAATTATTATTGTGTTGGTAGTGTGCTGTACTGCAATCTTAAACATGCCTTTCAGATCTCCATAATGGTCAAATTTGCTAACTGCATCATATCCAGCCAGGCAGCACTATAACTGCTGCATTATCTTATTTGGGAAAATAATAGTGTGTACAAGTTACTGGTCCTGAAATTTCCAATCCAGAGATATGGCGCAATTGAAGAAAAGGGGCAATGGTACAGTAAAAACTGTACTCAAAACTTCATCTATTTTCATTGTAATTAAATATTTTAATGCTATTTCTGTAGAACTGAACATCTCACAATGGCAAGTGCCAAGCAATGTGGCAAAATGAGCCAAAATGACCTCAAAGGTTCCAGGCTTGAAAGCCACTCTTCATTAATAGAAGTGTTCTGATATGATATTGTGGTTGCTGCAGGTGCTTTCAGCGGCTATAAGCTGGGAAAAGGTACAAAAAAAATCTAACTTCTGTTTCCTTGATAATTACTCAACTGTTGCTAGAAAGGACATGAATGTGGGGATGTCAGAAGAGAGGAAAAAGGTTCAGTTGAAATGCACCTTCCATCACTGAATAGCATGCTGCTAGTACTCATGGAACCATACCACAAGAGTCATTCACCACTGTTAAAACATCAGAAGTTAATGGGTTGGTCAGACAGAATTCACACATGTACTTACTTTACTTCAACATACACAAAATTCCAACACCCCGACATGTACAGACCTAATTCTCACCCAATTAGCTCACAACTAACATATAACCATCACCTGTTCTCTAGTTCCATTCGATCTTAGGCACCTCTGGCAAACTTTTCCAGATAATAGGCTTGTCCCTTTTGCATTTCTTAAGAATAGATTTCTTTGGGAATAGTGATTACAATTCTGTAAGTTTTAGAATACTCGTAGACAAAGATGAGAGTGGATCCTAAGGGACGTGTACTAAACTGGGTCAAGGCCAATTATATCAAAATTAGGCAGGTGTTGGGAAATATGGATTGGACACAGCTATTTGAAGGAAAGTCCACATTTGATATGTGGGAGGCTTTCAAAGATAGGTTGAAGATAGTGCAGGATAGGCATGTCCCTTTGAAAACAAGGGATAGGAAAGGCAAGATTCGTGAACCGTGGATGACAGCAGAAATTGTGCGACGAGCCAAGAGGAAAAGGGAAGCGTACATAAGGTCCAGGCAGCTAAGAACAGAACAGGCCTTGGAGGAATATTGGGAAAGTAGGACCACTCTTAAACGAGGAAGCAAGCGGGCTAAAAAGGGTATGAAATAGCTTTGGCGAGCAGAATTAGGGAGAATCCCAAGGCCTTTTATTCTAATATAAAAAGCAAGAGGGTAACCAGAGAAAGGGTTGGTCCACTAAAGGATAAGGGATGAAGGTTGTGTGTCGAACCTGAGAAAATGTGTGAGATTGTCAAAGATTACTTTGCAATAGGAGACAGAGAGTAGTAGCTGAAGGGAGTTTCTCGAAATGGAGAAAGGTGACCAGTGGTGTTCCACAGGGATCAGTGCTGGCACCGCTGTTATTTGTAATATACATAGATGATCTGGAAGGGGGCATTGTTAGTCTGATCAATAAGTCTGCAGATGACACAAAGGTTGGTGGAGTCATAGAAAGCATAGGGAATTGTCAAAGAATACAGGAGAACATACATGGATTGGAGAGTTGGGTGGAGAAATGGCAGATGGGATCCAATCCAGGCAAATGTGAGGTGATACATTTTGGGAAGTCTAACTCTAGAGCAAACTATACTGTAAACAGAAGAGCCTTGGGAAAAGTTGATGAGTAGAGAGATCTGGGAGTTCAGGTCCATTGTACCCTGAGGGTGGCTGCACAGGTGGATAGAGTGGTCAGAAGGCATATGGCATGCTTGCCTTCATCAGACAGGGTACTGAGGATAAGAGCCAGCAGGTCATGTTAAAATTGTACAAATCTTTGGTTCGGCCGCATTTAGAATACTGTGTACAGTTCTGGTCGCCATATTACCAAAAGGATGTGACACTTTGGAGAGGGTGTAGAGCAGGTTTACGAGGATGTTGCCTGGCATGGAAGGTGCTAGCTATTAAGAGAGGTTGAATAGGTTAGGATTGTTTTCATTCGAAAAAAGGAGATTGAGGGGGGATCTGATTGAGGTCTACAAAATCATGAAGGGTATAGACAGGGTGGATAGAGGTAAGCCTTTTCCCATGGTGAGGGATTCAACAACGAGAGGTTACGCGTTCAAGGTGAGAGGTGAAAAGTTTAAGGGGAATATACGCGGCAAGTACTTTACACAGAGGGTGGTAGGTGCCTGGAACACGTTGCCAGCAGAGGTAGCAGAGGCAGGCACAGTAGATTCACTTGAGGTGTGTCTGGACAGATGCATGAGTAGGCAGGGAGCAGAGGGACACAGATGCTTAGGAATTGGCCAATAGGTTTAGACAGTGGATTTGGATCAGTTCAGGCTTGGAGGGCCAAAGGGCCTATTCCTGGGCTGTAAATTTTCTTTGTTCTTAAATGAATATAATTACCAAAATGAATGAAAACCAACACAAAAAAGACAAAATGACAGATTATTATACTCCTATTAGGTTTTTGGTGCACAATACAGTTCCAGACCTCTTTTTTTTTCTAGTACTTCTAATATTTTCTTAGAGGTTACTCGTTTCTTTGTAAAGAAATCAAATGGTTGACTGCTGCACTCCCCCCCTTTCAATGGGAAATTTCTTCAACCTCTAGCATCCATTTTTAAAAGTACAGTATCGATCTTCAGTCTTTTATCATGCGTACATTTCATCAAATGTGCATTTTCCCAACGTAACATTCAATGGGTATTACTGCTGAACTCTTTACAATTTTTTCCAATATTTTCACGGAGAAAAATGCCATATCTAGCACCTCAACACAAGATGGTCATTAACGCATATTTTATTACTCTTCTGATCTTTTTAGCTGCCTGAACTAAAAGGACATTTACCAACCTCTCCCTGTCAAAAGAAAATCACAAATACACGTGTATTTGAGAATGTACAACAAAGATTTAGATAAAAACATAATTAAAAACAATAAGCTCCAATGATGCAAATTTCAAAATTTAAATTTAAATTTTTTCAATGTCTTGTTTTTCTGAATATCTTCAAATTTGGCATTTTTCATTTTTGAACTCAACTGCAAGATCTCAAAACTGACATCTGGTTTTGTTTGGGTACGCAGCCAATTCAGTTGTTCCATCAGAGTTCACAACTACTATTCACTTTTTTGAAGTTGCTGCATTTTTTCGTGAGGCTCTAACTGACCAACTTGGCACCACTCTGATCTAAACTCTAATTGACCAACAGCAATCTGCTAAAGTTTTCAAATTAAAATTTCTGATGGAAGACAACATTTTGCTAATTCCATACCCCAATGTACTTAGACGCTTCAAAAGTGCGATTTCCAATTTTGAATTCTGCACTATGTCTATTTATGACAATGTTTTAAAATTCACTGCTCACAGTCCATTAAATAAAAAATGTGCATGCGCCCAGATGCTGGAAAGTTGTCCTCCATGGTGAGAGTAAAACATGACAGGTTTGCATTCAACTCGAGACAGCCCAATCTTAATATGATGGACCTTAGAAGTATCAAACTCTAGAGGCATTTAATTAATTTCTAGAGTGCCCCAATTATGCTTGCTACCTCTCTTGGAAAGTGAAAAAAACAATTCTCTTTTGAACTGATCCCTCTGCAGAAACACAGTTTTAACATCAATTGATCTACATTCCCAAGTATTGTTGCTGACAAAACCAAGAAAATCTTCAAAAAATACTTTCCTGCTTTAGGTCATATCTTGGACCCCAGTTTTCCTCAAAACCTCATGCTTTCAGACTTGCTTTAGCCTTGTAAGTCCAATCAGGAAGACCCTTTTGCTGTGCATATTCATTGAAGAGATAGGGAAAAGCCAGCATTACCTGGTAACTACGTATACCACAAACTCTCTCCAAATTGCTAATTCTTGCTGTTCAATATCTTTTATAATCTTTGAATTTGATTAATTCAGTCTTAAGATCGTACATGATTGCCACTAGGTACAGAAGGTTATAACAGCAAAAACACTACAGATGTTGTAAATCGAACAAAAACAGAAAATTCTGGAAAACACAGATTTGGCAGCATGTGTAGATAGAGAAAAAGAAAGATTTATATTTTGAGCTCGATAGGACTTCTGCAGAACTAAAAGTGGCTGGAAAATGGTAGTTATGATGATGCAGATGGGGGAGGAGCAAGTAGAACAGGTTGCGACGACACCCACATCAAAAGACAAATGGAGTGCTAATGGTGGCAAAGAAGCAAGGGGATATGAGAGACGGAGAACAGATGTCATGCTCTGAAGTTGTGGAACTCAATATTGGTCCGAGAAGGTGTAAAGCAGAAAACATGGTGCTACCCTAATAGTTTATGTTGAGCTTCAGTGGAACATTGTAGCAAGCTCAGATTTGCCAGAGGCAGAGATACTGGGAGAATGGAATGGAATCCAGTACGGTTTGAGATGACATAGACAAGGTAACCGAAGGCATCAGTAGGTGTATAGTGGATGTTAGTGGGTAGCTTATCCTTAGAAATGGAAACAGTAAAGTCAAGGTCCATGCACAGAGATCCCTGAAAATTGCCACCCAGGTTGATAGGGCTGTTAAGGTGGCATATGGTGTGTTAGCTTTTATTGGTAGAGCGATGGAGTTTCGGAGCCACGAGGTCATGCTGCAGTTGTACAAAACTCTGGTGTGGCAGCACTTGGAGTATTGCATACAGTCCTGGTCACCGTATTAAAGAAAGGATGTGGAAGCTTTGGAAAGGGTTCAGAGAAGATTTACTAGGATGTTGCCTGGTATGGAGGGAATGTCTTATGAGGAAAGGCTGAGGGACTTGAGGCTGTTTTCGTTAGAGAGGAAGTTGAGAGGTGACTTAATTGAGACAGAAGATAATCAGAGGGTTAAAAACAAAAAGGTGGATAGTGAGAGCCTTTTTTCTTGATGGTGATGGCTAGCACAAGGGAACATAGCTTTAAATTGAGGGGTGACAAATACAGGACAGATGTCAGAGGTAGTTTCTTTACTCAGAGTAGGAGGAGCGTGGAACGTACTGCCTGCAACAGTAGTAGACTTGCCAACTTTAAGTGCATTTAATTGATAAACATATGCATGAAAATGGAATAGCGCAGGATAGATGGGCTTCAGATTGGTTCCACAGGTCGGTGCAGCCTGTACTGTGCTGCAATGTTCTATGTCCTATGTTCAAGTAGGGGAAAGTAGGTGTCAGAGATGGTCCACATAAACGTGACAAGGATGGAAAAATTGGAAGCAAAACCTTCCCCCTACCCCCCACCCCTCTCAATTCTGGATGATAGCACAAAGCAGCACTGATGATATCATCAATGTAATTGAATAAAGAAGTATGGGTGGGAACATAAGTATGATGGGAACAAGGAACATTCTACATACTCTACAAGGTGATATTAGAACCCATAAGAACTCAAAGCAGGAACAGGAGATTCAGCCCCTCAAGCCTGCTATATGATTTGACACAATCATGGCAGATCTCATCATGGCTTCAACTCGATTTTCCTGCCCAAAGTTCATATCTTTCAATCCATTAGTAATTAAATATTTGTCTCTCTCCTCCTTATACTTAAATGTTCCAGCATTTACTTAACCCTGAGGTTCACAGATTCTCAACCCTTTGAGAGGAGGAGTGTCTTATCTGTGTTTGAAATCTATTGCCCCTTATCTTAAAACTATGACCTCTAATTCTAGATTGCCCAATATAAGGAAACATCCTTTCTAAGTCTACTTTGTCAATCCCCATTAGCATCTGAAATATCTCAATTAGATCTCCTCTCATTTTTCTAAATTCCAGACAGTATGGGCCCAAATTGCCCACTCTTCACAAGACAAACCCCTCATCTCTGGAATCAATTCACTGAACATCCTGTGAACTGCTGCCAATGTAACTACATCCCCTCAGGTCAGAGGACCAAAATCGCATGCAATACTCCAGGTACAGTCTCAATGATATCATGTACATTTGCAGCAACACTCCCCTTTATATACTTCCTTTAGCAATTATTGCTAAATTTCCATTAGCCTGCCTTATTACCTGCATACTTGTTTTCTGTGATTCAGGACACTCAGTGCCTTCTACACTGAATATTTTCAAAGTAGAGACAGTTCTTCTATAATGCCATAGTCGTGTTTCAGCGAAACCTTGCTTAATAGAAAACCACTCAATAGAAATAACAGGGCCTATGGGAAAAGTAGGGTTAGGGGCAGCCCAGCAAAAGATATCACTCAAGATCGTTCGAACACCATCCAAAAGTCTAATTGAAACAGCTTGAAAGTTGAAATCATATTTATTAACAAAAGTAAATTTAACAAAGTATATTTTTAAAAAATGTAAGAAAGCTGCTCTCTGTACAGTATCACACAGAAGATTGCTCTATCAGCAGCTGACTTTGGCGCATGCACAGAATGGCATGAAGCCTGGGGCTCACATCGTGCAAGTGTAGAACGGCACAGAGACTTTGGCACTGACATCATGCATGTGCTGATACTGGTAAATGTGCAGAATGGCACGGAGATTTCAGCATGCACATCAACACATGCACAGAACAAAAGCACACAAACTGATGCCCAGACTATTACCAAAAGGAGGCAAGTATTCTCCAAAATATGTTCCTTAATTCATCAGCGACGTTACAGCCAAATCACGCTGCCGAAATGAGTGTTATTGCAGAACTACCTGTACCTCTATATTTGGATAATATGTTGCTTTTCTATTCCTCTGACCAAAATGGATGACCTCACACTTATTCACAATAAACCTCAGCTGGTAAATTTTGGCCTATTCACCTAACTTTAAGGCTGCATGGTGGCTCAGTGGTTAACACTGCTGCCTCACAACACCAGGTTCCATTTCAGCCTTGGGCGACGGTCTGTCCGAGTTTGTACATTCTCCCTGTGTCTGCGTGGGTTTCTTCCAGGTGCTCCGGTTCCCCTCGCAATCCAAAGATGTGCTGGCCAGGTGAATTGGCCATGCTAAATTGCCCATAGTGTTCAGGGAGTGTAGGTTAGGTGCATTAGTTAGGGTAAATGTAGGATGATAGGGTAGGAGAATGGGTCTGGGTGGGTTACTCTTTGGAGGGTCTGTATGGACTTGTTGTTTGTTTCCACACTGTAGGGATTCTATGAAAATTATTCATATCTACTTGTAAATTTTTCTTTCATCGGGCAGAAAATACAGAAGTTTGAAAACACAAACCAACAGACTTAAGAACAGCTTCTTCCCCACTGTTATCAGACTTATGAATGGACCCTTTATATATTAGAGTTGATCGTTCTCTGCAACTTCTCTGTAGCTGTAACACTATAGTCTGTATTCTGTCCCAATGTAAGGTATGATTTATCTGGTTAGCACACAAAACAATACTTTTCACTATCATGCAACAATAATAAATCAAATCAAAATTATTTCTTCATTGCAACTTACTTTCCCACCTATGTCAGTGTCATCTGTGAATTTGCAGGCACCCATAGCTTCACCATTGACTTGGAGAAAGTGAGATGATTTAAAGGAAAACTTATTCAAAGTGAGGAGGAGTTCAGCCAGACAAGGAAGGGTAGTGGCAGATGAAAGCGCGACATTTAATGCCTCTTTTCAAAGGAGTGCAGAGCCTTCAGTCCATCGTGAAGGGGTGGACATGTAGAGGAAGTACACATCTATAGTGAAGACTTTTGCATCAGTGTTTACTACGGAGAAGGGACATGGAAGATACAGAATGTGGGGAAAAAGATGCTGACATCTCGAAAATACAGAGGTGGTGGTGCTGGATGTCTTAAAATGCATAAAGTTGGATAAAATCCCCAGGGCCTGATCAAGTGTACCCGAGAACTCTGTGGGAAGTTAAGGAAGTGATTGCTGGGCCCCTTGCTGAGATATTTGGATCATCGATAGTCACAGGTGAGAGGCTGGAAGAATGGAGGTTGGCTAACGTGGTGTCAGTATTTAAGAAAAAAGGACAAGCCAGGGAACTATAGACCAGTGAGCCTGAGGTCACTGGGGAGCATGTTGTTGGAGGGAATCCTGAGGGACAGGATTTACATGTATGCGGATAGGCAAGGACTGATTAGGGATAGTTAACATGGCTTTTTGTGTGGAAAATCATGTCTCATTAACTTGATTGAGTTTTTTTTTGAAGTAGTAATGAAGAGGATTGATGAGGGCAGAGCAGTGGACATGATCTACATGGACATCACTAAGGTTTTCAACAAGGTTCCTCATTGTAGACTGGTTAGCAAGGTTAGATCACATGGAATACAGGGAGAACTATCCATTTGGATATAGAACTGGCGAAGGTAGAAGACAGAGGGTGGTGGTGGACGGCTGCTTTTTAGATTGGAAGCCTGCTACCAGCAATGTGCCACAAAGATCGGTGCTGGGTATGCTGCTTTCCGTCATTTATATAAAGGATTTGGCTGCGAACACAGGAGGTATAGTTAACAAGTTTGCAGATGACACCAAAATTGGAGGTGCAGTAGACAGTGAAGAAGGTTAGCTCAGAGTACAACAGGATCTTGATAGATGGGCCAGTGGGCTGAGGAGTGGCAGATGGAGTTTCATTTAGATATACGCGAAAGACTTCATTTTGGAAAGGCAAATCAGGGCAGGACTTATACACCTAATGGTAAGGTCCTGGGAAATATTGCTGACCAAGGAGATTTTTGAGTGCAGGTTCATAATCACTTGAGTCTCAGGTAGATCGGATCGTGAAGACGACATTTATTATGCTTTCCTTTATTGGTCAGAGCACTTAGTATAGGAGTTGGGAGGTCATGTTGTGGCTGTACAGGAAATTGGTTAGGCCACTTTTAGAATATTGCGTGCAATTCTGGTCTCCTGTCTATCGGAAGCATGATGTAAAATTTGACAGTGTTCAGAAAAGATTAACTAGAATGTTGCCAGGGTTGGAGGATTTGAGATACAGAGAGAAGCTAAATAGGCTGGGGCTGTTTTCCCTTAGAGCATCGGAGGCTGAGAAATGACCTTATAGAGGTTTATAAAATCATGAGGGGCATGGATAGGGCAAATAGTCAAAGTCTTTTCCCTGGGGTGGAGGAGTCCAGAACTAGAGGGAAAAGACTTAAAAGGGACCTAAGAGGCAACTTTTTCACGCAGAGAGTGGTGCGT
>NC_057734.1:14585866-14594064 GCF_004010195.1 Chiloscyllium plagiosum
TGAGCAACTACACTGTTAAAATTCGGTACAAACTTCCAATAAAAACCACTTAGTCCAAAAGGTTGTAGTACTTCCCTCTTCGTCAGTGGTATAGGAAACCCTCCAGTAACCTTTGTTTTCACAACTCATGAAGCCATCTGCCCATGTCCAATGACATGGCCCAGCAATGTGACTTAGGCTTTTGCAAGCTTGCTCTTAGCCTGGATTGTTACCAAGCCTGCCTCCCGAAGTTGATCGAACAATTCCGATAGATGCTCCAGCTGGTTAGTCTTTGAAATCTGTGAGCGAGTCTCCTTTCGGTCATGGCTGACCATGGGTTGCACTCTCTTTGTTCTGGCTTTCTGTTTCCCTGAAGCAACGTCACTTGTGACTGAAGAGACCAATGCTGGAATGGCAGTCCTGGTTGCAGAGGTCATATCTAGATGATGAAAATCTGAAAGGAAAACAGAATGCTGGAGAATCTCAGCAGGTATAGCAGTATCTGTGGAAAGAGAAGTGGTTAATGTTTCCAGTCCAATGTGACTATTTTAGGACTTGAAACATTACTCTGCTTTTCTCTCTAATTTCAAGTCAATTCTGACAGCCTAATGCTGTAGCTCTGCAAGACATGGTCATGAGAAATGCCTGGTTCCTAGTTACTTCTATACCTCCTTTGAAATCTATAAACTTGTAATCTATATCAAGCAAGCCTGAACAATGTATCCAAACAGTCTGGTTAGCATGCTGTAAAATTATTCTCCCATCTCTCTAAACAACCTTTCCCATGCTTATCCATTCTACAAATCCCTCTTTTATAATAATATCTTTCATTGAAATTGATTTTCAATGGCCTTACATTAGAATTCTCAGACTTTGACTATGATGAAAAGCTTTCTGCCTGCTTGCAGTACATTCAAATGCAAATAGAAAAAGTTGAGCTAATTGCTTTCCCTTCTCAAGCAGGTGGACAATCACTTCTTATTGATGGCACTTCAGGACTTTGACCAAAAGCTAACCAATATGAACTATATCCTTCAACCACTTGCAGCAAATTCTTAGCATGGACATTCCTTAACATTGCAGCCGACAATTTACACTTGTACTATGTAGGCCAATGTACTAAAATGTTATGAATTTTATGTATCATTTTGTGCAGTAAGCCTTTCACACACCTCATGCTAAAAGAGCTTTTTGCTGCCATATTCATGACTATTTCATTCATACCTGCTCATACAGTTAACTGTTAGCAAATCTATCCCAAGTATCAGTGAGAAATTTTCCTTGCAGTCCAGGTTTACTCCCATTCCACTTTTCCATTCCTGTACCCACAATTATTTCCTAACATTTATTGTGTGTTATTGTCAGCTGACAAAATCTGATTGTCACATCTCCAAAACGTAAAATTAAAATGGTTTCTTCTTCAACTGTCACCATAGTTACTAAAAAATCAATAGTTGTCACTCCACTGATATCCCTCACCGTCCTCAAGGCGGATCTTTTTACGGTGGTGGACTTTGGTTTTTCTTACAAATCTCACATGTATCTCATTGCTAATATGAAATTATTGCATTATTCATCCAATATGCTTGCATCTTTTACTAACATTTTTAATATTTGAGGATGGGTGGGCAAATAGCCCTTGCGATTTTAACACAATTAACTTTTTATCTTTCAAACAGAATCATACAGCACAGAAACAGACCTTTCAGTCCAACTCATCTATGTCAACCAAGCTTCCATCCTCTGTCATCCAGACAAACCTACACTGCACCTCCTCCACTTCCCGCTCCACTGCACTAAACTCCCCCACCCCTAAATCATAAGACAGGGTCCTTCTTGTTCTCACTTTTCAGCCCATCAGCCCCACATACAACGCATCATCCTCAAACACTTGCGTCAACTTCAATTAGACCTCACTACCCAGATCATCTTCCCCTCACCACACCTGTCTGCTTGCCACACGGACTGTTCCCTCTGCTGCTCCTTGATTTGGATCCCACACCCTCCCCCCCCAATAATGTTTCAGTTGTGTGAATTGCAATTTCACAGATTTCCACATACAATAGATTTGCCATTTTCCAGATGAAGTTTCATATGCACAAAGCCATAAGATGCAAGAGAAGTAGCTCATTCAGCCCAGCAATGAGATAGATGATGGCTGATCTGATAATCCTCAACTCTACTTTCTTTTGCCCAATACCGCACAATTCAAAGATTCAGTCACAAACATATCCATTACTAGTTTAGAATTGCCTTTGGCCAACACAATGCCCTTTCTTTGTTCAATATCTCTATCACCTTCTTCCGAATGTTCTGTATTGTGTTTAGTTTTTAATAAGATATTGTAACTTTTGAGACAGTTCATGGTATAACTGTACTTTGAATCACACCTGAAACATGGTGAGACAACACCGTTGGGAATTATGCAGTTTATTCTTTTATTGTAAGTCACGGGTTCTCTTCGATACTTAAAATTACTGAAATATTTCTGTCCTCACTTCTCAATTAAAATTCTACTGTTGCACTATCACCTCCGACCTGTATGTTAGTCAATCTTGTTAATCAATTACACTGTTTCCTCCATTTTCTGTTGTATGGGCAATTGTCCATTTGCACTTTCATGGCTGCCAGAAAGGAATACTTTTCAAAGAATCTTTTAGTACTTTCTTACGTTTGTTCCAGTAATTTGTATTTCGCTACAAATTCAAATCGTGTCAAAACTAGATGTCTTTCTAAACTCAATATTTTTGTACATGAATAACTTAAATGCCAGCATAGACTAGAGAACTTCCAAATAGAATTTCTGCAGTCTTGCCATGTAATCCGAATCCCATATGTATTACACTATGGAACCACCTTCCCTCTTTCTGAATGTGTCAAAGTCTGACCTTGCCTCATTTTTTGATACCATCTTTTTTGATAAACTTATCCATGTAAGTTAATACTTGGTTCAAATCTTCATCTGTTTCCATTTTAATATCAAATTCAAATTCCAAAAAAAAAATTGCTTCTTATCCTATTTAGTATTGTGGAGAAAGAGTCACAACCATATTCAATTTGCTTCAGTAAAGAATCTCACAGATTCTTAATTTTGACACCAATCATAAAGTTCACATTTAGAGACCAAGGATGGGTAATTAGACATTCATATTTTAGATTCTGATTCATCCATTTCTCTGATGCTGCTGCAAATCTGCAAACATTTTGGTTACAATAAAACTTACAAAAAGTATCTTCTATTACTACTGGAAAACATCAAAGGTTACAAAGATTGGTTAGACAAGCATTTACCTTTCCAGTCGGAGCTTTATTTCAATTTAAACATGACAAACTCATCACTGATTTCTTTTGCCCCCATATTGTATATACATGCACACTCTATTCACTTATCCTTTAATTAATGTACAATTAACCTGTTATAAGTTCCATTTGGCTTTATGTTTCCCTGCCAAACTGTAGTAGATGATAACCTCATCCCAAACTAGGAAATGAGCGTGTAAATGTAGAAGAACATAACAGAACTAAACAGTTTGCGACAAAATTCAATTATTCAGACTCAACCATTTATTCCTATAATTGAATATGCTCACTAGCATTCTAACAGCTTAATACCTTTGCCTCTTTACAAGACAGAACCATTGATATTTAAAGGATTACACTCACTTAATACTTGGTCTGAACTGGGGTCGTGCTCTGCCAGATATTTCCCTGAGTTTTCCCATTATTCCAGGAGGTAGACGAATCCTTGGCAGATCAAAGTAGTGTCCAGTGACTGGAGGTGGTGGTGCGAGTGCATCGCATGGATATGTGAACTCCTGGTCTTCCTCAATAGTTAGCGGCAGAGGAGAGGGACTTGGTGTCAATGCAGGAGATAAGGCACCATTAGCTTCAACCTGCCACTGGCATCTGTCGGTAAGAATATTGAAAGATGGAATGATATTTAATTCTAGCACAAAAACTGCCCATTTTAAGTTCCCACTTATAGAGTCATAGTCATAGAGATGTACAGCATGGAAACAAGACCCTTCAGTCCAACCCGTCCATGCCGATCAGATATCCCAACTCAATCTAGTCCCACCTGCCAGCACCCGCCCATATCCCTCCAAATAAACTTAAGTTGAGCAATGAGTATACTTAGCGTGGAGTGATTACAAATGTGCAGTCACCAGATATCTTTTCTGATACCAGGTATAAACAACAGAATCCACTGGCTCACTTTTGTCACAAAATAAGCAAAGACAGTACACCGAGCTGAATAACACACAAATTTAAAATCAAAGTGCATACTGCAAACAGGAACCTCCAACCTTTCCAACTAGTAGATTGCATGTCAATCAACAGCCGAAAATCAGAGCTTGTAGTAAAGTTGCAAATGCATAAATCACACTGAAGCCTTTGGCACAATGGTACTCTCTACACCTCTGGGCCAGACATTCCAGGTTCAAATCTTATCAGTCCCAGGAGTGTGTCATAAAATACCAGGTTGAGCATAGCAATCATAAATCTCACAGATTTACTCAAGTTACAAAAGCCTCAACTATGAAAGTTTCCAATTTTTGCAATGAAGAATTCTTTAAAAAGTAACATTTATTTGGGGGAGAGAATTCAGAATAAAGAGTTATTAGTCAAAACCAGCAGATGCTTTGAATGAGGTTCTTGTTAAAATCTCACCTACTGGTGATTAGCATTTTCAAATGATTAGTTACTCTCGAGGGGCTCTTGTGGTTCAGTAGTAGTATCCCTACCTCTGAGCCAAAAAGCATGCATTCAAATTCTACCTGCTCCAGTTATGTGTAATAACATCTCTGAACAGGCTACTCACTCTTAGGCCCTCTTGTGGTGCAGTGATAGTATCCCTACCCCTGGACTGAGGCACCCGGTTCATGTCCCACTTGCACCAGAGGTGTGTAATAATTAGAAAAATTGAGCAGTTACACTCTGACAAAATGCTGAACTAGCTTATTAAATCTATTCTGTAAGACTTTAAACACAGCAACGCATATCTCCATCAAAATATAAAGAAAAAAAGTCATTTGAATTATATTATTTCCATAGTAATGAGCAATGTATTTTTTGTGGTTGTGGTGGTGGTGGTGATGGGTGGAAAAGAGAAACTGAACTTTGCAGTTCAGTTGTTTCTAGCCATATAGTAATCAATTTGAAATGACAACAATCTCAAAGGATTTAATTGCTTAACAGATCATTTGTGGTTTTATGAAGTTTAACAGAACACTTTTATAAGAAGATTGACTTGTGTCCTGTAGTTGGTAAAAGATTGCCAACTCAATACAGCTATACCCCTAAACTCATCTGCTCTCGAGCCAGTTAATTTTACATTGGATCCTTAAGAGTCATCAGCTGAAGAAGTTCTCTAAATTCTCAGCATTCTAAAAGGTTATCATATTTTTTGATCAACAATATAAATTTTTAGGAGTTCTGATGAGAATTACAGTAATGGAATTCAGATTGCTAAGCATCACATTTGGCTTAGTGGATTTACCAATCCCATGTGTCACATGTCTTTAAATAATACCTTGGTAATCACTTCAGTCTTTACAGGACTTTAACACATTCAATTTTCATATGAAAAGACTGCTTTAAATACCTAGTGTCCAAAACACTAGAACACTGAAAACCCAAATCAGATTACAACTGGGCAGCGACCGAGTCATTTCTCACTTTATAGATACAATTAATCAACCTGCTTAGATATTTTATTGAATAGATGGGACTTTGAACTTGGGCCTTCTTGTCCAAAGGTAGGGACACAACTACTGTCCCACAAGTGCCCAGCGTTTACCACTTTATGTGTATAAAGGTAACAAACCTGGCAAATGTGAAAACAATGTCATTAAGATGTGGACTATTTCTATTATCAGAACATGAGGTAACCACTTTGCAAAATACCTAGGTTCTGTCCATTAAAATTACCCTGAGCTTCCAGTTACCTGCCACTTCAACACACTGCTGTGCTTCTTAGCCAACACTTTGACTTGGGCCTGCTGCAGTGCTCCAGCAAGGCTCAGCATAAGCTGGCAGAAAAGCATCTCAGTTTCCATTTGGGGTCCCTGCAGCCTTCAGGACTCAATACAGTATTGAGTTCAATAATTATAGAACATTATGTTCTATGTTCTTAATCCAACCCCACACCTTAGGCCTTGTCAGCATAAAGGCTGCTTTCAGCACAGTCAACCCATTTTTGACTACTCATTGCTCCCAATACCAGTTTTTCTCCTTCCCCGGCTTACTAACAGCCATCTCTTTGTCTGCCTAGCTGCCTTTCTCGCTGGGTTCCATCTCCTTCTATCTGCTCACTCCTTCTCCACCCCTACCCAACCTCCTATTTCAGCATACAAAACATCTTTTCATAGCTACTATCAATTCTGAAGAATGTTCACTGAATCAACAGATGCGGACAGATCGGCACATTCAGATATTTGGTAAATGTGCTTGGCTGAAGAGTTAACATCCCCCACGTGACAACTTGCCTCTGTAGCAGTTTTGATCTGAGTAGCTGGTGACATGTTTCCTCCTCTTTAGTAGTCTCAGGTCCATTATAAAGGATCCGTAGCATGGAGCACGCTAATACAGAGAGGCCCAGTGCAAGATCAGCAAGGAAGGGGAGGCCCCCCGAAACATCCTCCGAAGATTCCTACAAAAATGAAAAAGCAAGCAAGCAGAGGCTCTAAAGCTAAATTACCAAATGCAACAAAATGAACTGAAGTCAAGATTGTAACCATCAGACACATTTCTATGTTTACATACATGGCAATTAAACTGGAACAAACCATTGGCCATACCTGGGCTCGAACAGTACAAGCAAATCCCCACATGGCCTTATCAGGTGTGTTATGCTCTCGTCCACTTCTCATCTCAAAAGAAAATGTCACTGTGTCCCCTTCAACCTGATCGTCAAAAACAGATATGATAGAATTTACCAACCCAATTAAGACTTAATTCTAAACATACAGAGGGCAACATCTTTGCACTTTCATCAGAATTCATTTCCTATTTCAGTATCTAGTAGACATAGATTTAAAGTTAATTCACTGTGTTAAAAAAAACAAATATTTCATAGCGAGGTAGACAGGAGAACAAAGGCTGTTATGAAATAATTAAAAGAAAAAAATCTTGCTCATTACCAAAAAACACAGTAAAATAGATTTAAGGTTTCACTTACCTTCACCAAGTCCTTAGGCCAACCAGTTCCGAGCACACTACGACTTCCATAGCCCAATGTATTTCCACCATATTCTGCCACTTTCCTGCTGTTAGTATTTGGGCCCGCATATATCACCAACTAAAACAATAAATTTTGCATTATCGAAAGAAAGTGATAACATATCTTTAGTTTAGAAGATCTTTCATTTAAAATAAACTTAATTATTTTAGACAGATATTATTAGAATATTTGCAAATGGACAAACAGAATTAAATCCAATTGGTTGATGAAAATGAGCTTACACAATCCTGCACAAACTCAAACTCAGAGACATACTTGAAGCAAATACCCATGAGGCATACACTTTTCTGAGGACTACTGATCTTATAAAGGTAAATTATGTAAAGTTATTCATGTTCCTTTTTGGGAGTATATCAAAAACATTAAATTGAAATCAATGAAACCCACAGAAATGGGTAAGAAGAAAGATCTGCAACACAAGACTCAAAAAAAAGAGAGATAGACATTAAATGGGTGCTTTTGCAACAAAAACAAACACCACATAACTGAAGAAAGCAGACATGTTAAGGCATGATCTTCTACTCATCGGTTCTGTTTCCAAAGTACAATTGCATCACATTTTCACTGGGCTAATGGAGGATCAATCACCCCTTTTACAGAGAATGCCCTAATGCATGCTCAATATGACATATGAAATAATTAAAACCAGAGATGCAGTTTCTAAATTTCAAGTTGGATGATTGCATGTCAATTCTATATTTTCTGCTTTTTTAAGTTAATTGATTAATTTTGAAAATTTGCTGTGATAAAGTTTCCCAATAATGGAACGGTGGCACAGTGGTTAGCACTACTGCCTCACAGCACCTCAGGCGACTGATGTTGTGGAGTTTGCACATTCTCCCCGTGTCTGCGTGGGGTTCCTCCGGGTGCTCCAGTTTCCTCCCACAGTCCAAAAATGTGCAGGTTAGGTGAATTGGCCATGCAAAATTTCCCATAGAGTTAGGTGAAGGGATAAATGTAGGGTGGGTTGTGCTTC
>NC_057734.1:14598066-14603188 GCF_004010195.1 Chiloscyllium plagiosum
TGCACTCATTTAAAAAAAAGAAAATTCAGCTGTCAACTTCAGAACCTGCATTGCCAAATAATGATTCTACATTATGTGCATAACAACAAAGCAAGATTTTTTTTAAAAATACAAACATAAAACAGAAACGTCAGGAGCTTTTAATTATTGGAATTGTGATTATATTTGCACTTCTGCTGCAATTGACCTAGCTACAGTGATTAAGTCCCCTGAATCATCAATCTGTCACTACTTGCATAAGATCACAATGAACTGTTTCTTAAGTGAGCTCAAAAAGGATCTATTGAATCTCCCAGATACTTTATAAATTTAAGCAGAAAGTTTATGTAAATGTTTTAAGTGTAGGTGTTCTTACTAACATTCAACGAAAAGTTTGAGCTTGTAGCACAGTTCTGCCTATTTACAGGATCTAAAATGTCTCATAAGTGCACACATAAGATTCATAGCAAAAGTAGTATTTGTCAGGTTTGTTCTCTGCAAATTGAAATTTTAGCTACCAACTCCAGATTAATACAGTGCAACCTTGCAAATACTTTGTTCATATTCACAATTATTAAATTATGGTAATGAGTTGTGCTGGTCAAACAATTTTCTTTTCAAATGCATATTAATTCCTGAAGATCAAGTGAGAAAAGTGAAATTGCACCCTGTTTTGCATAATTAGATTAAAATCCATCACCTGTCATCCAATGACGGGAGCTTCCCTTTCTGGCTCTGTTCCGATCCAACAAAGGGCTCAACAGCTATCTCCGTGAAAACAGGAGCTTGTGTTTTCAACAGCAACGCAGTCTACACAACAAAACAGGATAGTGAGCTCTACATACCAGTAATGATTGCAAATCAACGAGACAACCATGACTTTAATCATCTGAAAAATGGATGATTTAGTCAAATTACAAAACAGATGGCAGTTTACTCATACCAAATATTCAGCTAATTTTACAAATACAATAAAATAAGGAAAAAGACAACCAAACTGCGTCATGGTCAGATATAAATTCACCTCGCACTCTATGAAGGAGACAACCCAAAAGTACAGGAAAAAGCAGTGAACGAACAGCACAAGTTCCAACAGCTAATTAGGAAGTAAAATGCAAATGTCAAGCAATTATAATTGCTAACAAGGAAAAATTCAACCATGTGCCCTTGACATTCAACAGTATTGCCTTGTAACTTCCTGCATCCTCTACATTCTTTTATTTTGCAAGGGGTCTGAACCATCAACGAGAAATATAATTGGATCAGTAATGCAAATAGGAGAAAGTGAGACTGCAGATGCTGGAGAAGTCAAAGTCGAAAAGGGTGGTCAGGCAGCATCTGAGGAGCAGGAGAATCGATGTTTCGGGCATAAACCCTTCATCAGGAATGTGGAGGGGGAAGGTGCAGTTAAACTGGCACCATCCCTCATCTTTTCCTCTGCTACACTGATGGCTGCATCCGTGCCGCATTGTGCTCTGACAAGGAGATTGAATGGTTCATCAACTTCACCAACACCTTCCACCCGGACCTCAAGTTCACACGGACTATCTCCGACACCTCCCTCCCCTTCCTGGACCTCTCCGTTTCCATCTCAGGCAACCAACTCAACACAGACATCTACTTCAAATCCACAGACTCCCACAGCTACCTTGAATACACCTCCTCCCACCCCTCCACCTTCCCTCGCCACTGCACGAGGTGCAAAACCGCTGTGGGACCTTTCAACCACACAGCTTCAACATCGACTTCACTAGTTTCATAATCTTCCCAACCCTCATCTCATCCCAGATCCAACCCTCCAGCTCAGCACTGCCATCTTGATCTGCCCATCTTCCTTCCCACCGACCTATCAAAGTTATACCCGACCTGCCCTTCCCATCTACCATCCCCCTAATCCCACACCCACTCCCTATTTGCCTCTCACCTCCTTCCCACTCCATATTCCTTATGCTCGAAATATCGACTCTCCTGCTCCTCAGATGCTGCCTGGCATGGACGAGTTGGACCGAAGTGTCCGTTTCCATGCTATACATCTCTATGACTCTGACCTGCTGTGCTTTTCCAGCACCATCCTTTTCGACTCAGTAACACAAATACTATAACAGCAGGTGCAGGTTATTAGCTGGAAATTCTCTAGGTTACTCTTTACAAATAAAAGTCAGACTGAATACTGTTCATTTGTCTGGATGAATACAAATTCAACACCCAAATGCTCATAGGTTTCTCCATGGCATCCTGGATAAAGCTTGCTTGATTGCCCCATCTTAAATATTTAACCTTTTACAATTGGTGCAGAGCAGCTGATTTACCAGAGACACAGCAAGTTGCAATCTCTACCACCCAGTCACACTACCTTGACTTGGATCTCGACCCCATTCCTTCAACATGGTTAGATCAAAATCCTGGAACTCTGTCCTAAGCAGCATTAAGTGCATCTATACCACAAGGAATTATCTCATAAATGCTGGCCTTGTGATTCTCAGGTCCCATGAACATACAAAATTAAAGTGTGCTAATTGCAAGATCAAAAATATGGCAGATCAATGTAGATTATTTGTTATGCTGCAGAACACAATACTAAAGCGTTTAGAGTTAATCAATTCCAGACGTAAAACAGCAGGGGGATAGAACCGAATGGAAATGTAACATGTACCTCTATTTTAGTAACACAACCGATAACTCAAAATAAAAAACCCTCAGCTGTGTATGAAATTTCAATATAAAACAATTTATTAAAAAACATGACTAAAATGTTTCCATCCAAACCCCTACATTCAAATTATAAAATTGCCCTTATAATATAGCAACTTTGGAGCAGTGTGCCATACACTCCTAGCAAGTGCCACCTTCAGTTCAAGAGTGCTTATGTCACAGGATTAGAAACATTGATAATCTTGATCACAGATCTCCACTCCTGATTGCCACACAAGAATACATATGGTGTAAGTCTATTTGTACAGGCATCAGCTGAGGGTGGAACAAATAGCTGTCTGGGATTTATTCTGGTTTGTATGTGAATAATTCACCAACCACATTGAATACCGGCACTGCAAGGAATCAGTGCCTTCAAAAGATTAATGGAAGCTGGAAGAAAACATGTAAGAGGTGAGAAAAAAAATGTCACGAAACAGCGATGCTCGCTGTTGTTATACTTATGCCATTGTGTGAAGAGCAAAGGATAAATTGTCAGAAATTCCCTTTTACCAATGAGGGAGAAATTAAACGAGGGTGAGACGTTCTTCTCTAACCCTTTCCTTCTATCCTGGAAGGAAAGTGGACTATAAATCATTCAATTTAGCTTCACTTACTCGACTGAACAAATTGTATGCACAGCAGGCTTGGAAAAAGACAGGAAATAACATAACATGGAGATAAGCCAATAAATTTCAAAACATAAAGAAGTGGCTAGAAGTAGTGACTGGAGATTATGAAACATCTTTCAAGAGATATGTACTTTTACTTCGAAATTCAAATTCATGATCATCATTAATGTAGATTTCAAAACAGATGAAACTTCAAGTTTTTTTTTTACCTGGCTGGTGTAGAGAACAAGTTGAACAAGCTGTGGCATCAGTGCATCGGCCATGACAAGGGTCTGCAGGTTTGGGTGCATCAAAGATGTCAGCAGTACTGGCAGCAAATGACCCAGCATAGTGGCCTTAGTAATTTGTTCCAAGCCCTTCAACCTGAAGTGAAGAATCAGACATAATTTATTCATAACCAAAATCAACAAAATTACAATTTTGAGAGAGGATGGGAGAGTGCACCTGCACAAGGCAGAGATTGTGTGCAGGACTAGCCATGGGACTAAGAGATCCAGCACAGCTGCACTGGCTCTTTGAAAGATCAGATCTCAATATTTATCAAACTAGTACTCAGTACCATGAAACAAAAACCAACGTTCCACGATAAGGGAAGGACAAGTGACATTAAGAAGAGTTGCTTCTGAGGATTAACTAGCATCCTTTGTCTCACTACATTTTATCGGTCAATAACAAAATATTTCATGCTCAGTAACAGGAGTTGGCTGTTAATCTCTTTAGTCAGCACCTCGATTTTTGGTAACAGAGAGAACCAACTTGCTAATAACAAGAACCGTTTTCTCTATGTACTTGAATAGCTAATCCAAGGCAGTTTTTTTAAAAAAAAGACTTCCATTGACAAGGCAGCTATCAATCCACATTTCTGAACTTTTTCCTTGATTTGCTTTTAACTGGCATAGTTTAAATTCTACGATTGCATTTCCTTGCTCTGATCTTGCCTGTTACTGAAAGAGAGGATTTCCAAATACTCCTCCCAAACAGTTTACCTCTTGACCTTCCACACAATCATAGCAGTACAGTAAAGGCCCTTCAGCCCATTGAGTCTATAGCATCAAAACTATGTTAAACCTATTAGCCCTATGTTTCAGTGCTTCGCCCATAGTTTTGAATTTTATGCTATTTCAGATGTTCATCTAAGTAAGGTTACGTGCCTCGGACCCTCCCAGACAGTGCATTCCAGATTCCCACCATCCTCTAGATGGAAAATGTTTTCCTCGAATTCCCTCTAAATCTCCTGCCTTTCACCTTAAAAGTGTGTCTCCCCCCCCCCCCCGCCATTAGTGACACTTCAAGTAGAACAGGTGCTTTATATTCACCTTGTCCACACCCCTCATAATCTAATACATCTCCAACAGGTCCCCTCTCAACCTTCTCTAACCATCTGAGCCTATCAAGCCGCTCTTCATAGCTAAACTGCTCCATTCTAGGCAATTCCAGTGAATCTCCTTCGTAAACCTTCCAGTGCAATCACACCCTTCTTATAGTGTGGTGACCAAAACCACAGATAGTACTCCAGCCGTAGCTTAACCAAAGTTCTGCATGCTCCATTACAAGCTTCTCTGCACTTATAATCTCTGCCGTTACTAATAAAGTTAAGTGCCCCGAATGCCTTAACTACCTTGTTAACCTGTCCTGCCACCTTCAGCAATTTGTGGGTAAGCATCTCCTGTTCCTCTGAGCTTCGGAGTGACCAGTAGCATTAGTCCAGGTTTACCAGCTCTTGCATCCTAAGCAAATCTATTTGTCTCAATTTTTGTGAATTGACTGCACAAAAAAAAAATGCTGTCTTCTAGGGTGGGGAGGAAGTGGAGGGGGGGTGT